>NC_136950.1:12527695-12530195 GCF_949987615.1 Pollachius pollachius | reverse complement strand
AATATTCCAAAATGAGATCAACACAAGTATGCAAATGTTGAAGGTGTGAAAGTGTGTCCTTTATAAAATCAGACTTGTAATCCTCGTTATTTTATTCTGCTACCCTGTTGCCAAAATACACTTCAGTACCATCAAACTATTTACTGAGAGACTTTTTAAAATTTATATTTCGTATTGCATGTCTTTCTTGTGCTCTGAACACTGCAAAATTAATTGACTGAAATGCATGACGGATATAGCGGATTCAACCAAAAAGCAAAAGAATAATATTTCATAATTTTCCTTTTGATATTTTAAAGAGTTCAACAGTCTTTGTGATGAAGTGGTGGCCTCTGTTGGGCAGTGCTAGCACTAGTACACAGTGCAGTTGGCAGTGGAGCGCTGCGTGCACATGAAGTCACTGGTGACCTCTCTGTAACCACTGGCCAGGCTCAACCCACTCCCTGTGGATTATAAAGGGATACGGAGATGGTGAGCAGCTCACTAACTCATCCACAAAAATGTCAAAGAAAAAGTCGCTCAAAGGCCGCAGTTGCAATGGCTCATTGAGAAAATATTTCTGGGGAAAATGTTAAACGTTGGTCCACTCTGTGTATCTTTTGGTGATTCAGAGACGTCCACCATCACCAACTCTCTGGTCCGCCTCTTTCCCAACGAGGTGATAATGTCATGTACATACACACCACGTTGTGAGTTTTTACCTTTCAAAATGGAAATGGGAACCTCAACAAGGGTTACAGTCCTGAACTCACCCTCCATGAGGTTGTACAGGTTACAGTAATTGGCGCCGTGGTCTTTAACTCGGTACCAGCTCTCGGACACTGACATGGCCTATAGGGGAGGAAGAGGGTTCACTATCGGACTGTAAACTTTCTAAACAACAACAGTAGCAGGAAATAGTAAGCGCCATTGTGTCAGGGGCATGAAAGACAAAGGGAACGATAATGATGGGGGGAGCTGAAAGTGTGTGAAACCTGAACCTGAGCTTTGTCATGTGTAAAGGTTACACTAGCATATTGTCCAATGCATGCGTTTTTTTTTCATGCGTTGTTTGAGTTCACTTATAGATTGTGGTGAGAGGAATGGAGATTTAAAGAGAGTAGAATAGTTTGAACAGTTGGTGACCTTTCCTGAAAAAGTCCTTCCAAAAGATACTTTCTGTAAGTAATATTGATGAAAATAATGTGCGGAGAGTTTGTGCATTTTTAAGAAAGCTGAGATTAGTAGAATTTGAAAGGAGGAATAAAGGCAGACAGGTAGACAGGCAGACAGTTAGACAGGCAAACGGGGAGAAAAGAGGTTGAAGAGATCAAGGGGAAAGTATAAACAATGGCCAAGTAGGTTGCTTGTCTCTCAAGCAACGATCCCAAGATCAAGTGTGGCTATTTGAAAACGACACCTATTCATCTATCTCATTTTTGGGGGGCAGAAAGAGGCTTTATAAGTGAGTTACCGAGACGCAGCAACTGACGATGAATGGATAGGAGACCAGCCGGAAATTGATGTCATCAACGTTTCCCCATAAGGGTGAGGTGTGCTTGGCAGCTATGAAGTGGACCGAGGAGGACTTGAGCTGTGGATCACAAGGTGTTAGGAGCCGTTGCAACAATAGCCCGCCATCCAGTCACAGACATCTATGTATATATGTATATATAACTAAATATATCAACAACAATATAACTATGAATACAATTAGCTTAGGCCCACAAATCTCAGATTTCCATGTTTTCACAAGTGACAAATTGGCATTTGCCCAAGAAAGACAGACAGACAGTAACATGTACGGCCTTACTTTGTAAAGGCATCTCTGACCACCCATCTTGCATCCATCTCTGCCTTGCCATTTCTTAATCTGTGAAACGAGGGCTTCATAGACTGTTTGACAGGGTATCCCAAAGTACCTGACAAAGACAACATTTACAACCGTTAGCCTTTACAGATGTGTTCTCGTTGTTTACATTTCAAGGCAATAGTGGCTTTTACCTTACCAAAATCCTGTGTTACTTTATAAATAACTTGTCTTTGGTCGCTATTGGAAATGAAACAGCCCCATCTATTGGTCAATGTAGTTAGGGCGCTGCTGCGTACACTTGACGCACGCTGCGTGGTGGGATGGATCACTAGTCTGCCAGGGGAGTATACTCAGTGCCAAAGAAAAACTAACATTGAAAGCTGTATTAACTGTTGTGCGGGCTGATGACTTTGTACACCAGTGGACGCATATATACATAAATATATTCCCCCTCAGTTTCGGGGCCAGCAGCAGACCGCCTCAGATTTGTTAGTAGCGGTCCCCAAAAGGGCATCAGGAGCAGAATAAAGTGAGAAGAAATAAGATACTTCGGTTGCAGGTATTACTTTGGTTTTGAACAGTGGATATTAAGCCATGCAAACAAACAGAATCAACCACCATTAAATTCTGTCGGAGAGAACGTTATTAAATGTCGATTAATCTTTACAAATGTCAAAAAATGAAAATGGTAATATGTGTTGCATGCAT
>NC_136950.1:12497695-12522695 GCF_949987615.1 Pollachius pollachius | reverse complement strand
ACCTTTGTGCTGCTGGCCGTCACCTTCCTCTACACCTTTCTCCGAGAAGTCCTGCAGCCCTACTTGGTGTTGAGCAAGAAAAACTTCTACAAAGTGAGCCCCATCCTCCAGACCTTTTCACAGGCGTACTCATCTCCCTAATGGCGAGAGAGAGAGCGAGTCAGGGTCATCCGAGGGGATTTTAGTTTTCGTTACATGCTTTGGATATTGCCTTGGCAAATTCTTCCTCGTAAAAGTCTGTTTCTTTTCCTTGTTGTTGTTGTTGTTGTTGTTGTTGTTCATTATCTTGTTCTGGTTGTGTCAGGTGCCAGTGCTTGTGATGAATAAGGCACTGCCATGGACATCCATCACATTGCTGGCTCTCGTATACCTGCCCGGCTTACTGGCGGCCATGTTGCAGCTTTACAGAGGTACAGTCTTTCCAGCGGAGCCATCGCTCACTATTAAAATGCAATCTCTTTTGGAAATAAATGAGGAACAACACACAATTTAATGAACAGTACACACTATTCCGAACTTCATTTGACTTTTTGTATGTTTTTTTATTCCCTTGGAAACACATTTTATACCAAGCATTTGACTCATTTCCTTAGTCATCCATCCCACCCATTGTTTTTTCCCACCTGTTTCCAGGCACTAAGTATCGTTGTTTCCCAGCATGGCTGGCAGGCTGGATGTCCGTACGCAAGCAGCTCGGCCTGCTGTCCTTCTACCTGGCCTGTCTTCATGCCCTCTATAGCCTCTGCTACCCCATGAGGAGATCCTACAGGTACAAAGTGCTAAACTGGGCATACCAACAGGTGGGTTGTCAGGCACAGTTGTTGACTCACAAACATTGACAAAAGCTGTTTTTTTTTATATGTACTCCCTTTGATTAACGCTTAAATCTTTGCTACAGCAGCGTTAGGTACATGTACACATGTAAACAGCAACAGAGACAGCTCACACAAGATGACAAAATAAGTAGGCCAATGTAAATTCTTTCTTTTGTCCCTTACTTAATTGAGTACAATGGTGAACTGGGAATCAAAAAAGAGGATAAGAGTGTCTTTGTTTTTAGGCGTTTTCTTTGAGAAAGGTATAAACACAAAATTGGCTGTTTCCCATTGGTTGGTTAATTAAATGTAAGATTCTTAAAGAAAAAAGATAATGCAAATTGATTTTGTGTCCATTATGTTAAGTTAATACATTTTCAGACTACAACAATGCGTTCGTCTGTCAGGCAGTGCTGGTCAACTGAACAAAATGTATTCACTACGAATTTTTCACACGCAACCAGCATTTGTTCAGTAGTGCTTTGTTTGTAATGTATTTATACGAAAGTGGGCAAACCACCAACTGTTTTGTTATTCATTCAGACAATTGAGTGAAGCAGAAAGGGAAAGGATCAAAAAATGACAAGGAATGTAGGATGCAGAACAAATAATGAATGCCACTGACACAAATGACAAAAGAAAGGACATTTTTCCCAATTACACATTGGGTAAAAGGAGAGATCTTGACAAGGAAAATATAGAACAGATAATCCCATCTTGGAATGGGTATATTTCCTTTTGCATTTGCATTTATGATGTAAAATACCTTCCTACTTTAAACACTGCGTGAGGTGTTGCTTAGGTGTTGATTTAAGAGTTGTGTTACAGCAAGGTTGCCAAACATCTCATAGCACAGCGAACTTGTTTTCAATGGCATCTAAGGCTGAAAGGCCTGTGTTACTGTAAATGTTACCTCATGCTTCCTCCCTAAATTCCTCCTTTCCTCAATAATATTTAAGTTGAAGTGACTATATTTAACAGGGTTAGAGTTAAGTTGAAGGGACTATATTTAACAGGGTTAGGGTTAAATTGAAGGGACTATACTGAACAGAGTTGGGGGTAAGTTGAAGAGGCTATATTGAACAGCTCTAAAACACTAAACGCTAGAGAAGGCATCCATCCGAGTTTGCTGATCACAGTGGGAAATTGGACATGAATAAAAAATCTAACTCTGTGGCGTCTCCCGACTCAGGTGCAGCAGAAGAAGGAAGACGCCTGGGTGTCGGAGGACGTATGGCGGATGGAGATCTACATCTCTCTGGGCATCATGACCCTGGGTCTGCTGGCCGTGATCGCGGTCACCTCCCTGCCATCCATGTCCAACAGCCTCTCCTGGAGAGAGTTCACCTGGATACAGGTATACTTAACTTGGGGGGCATTCCACACACGCATCTGTGTTGTTTAAGGCTGTGACCAGAACTTGAACCTGAGGCATAGTTGGTCTCAAAGTGTTGATGTCACCGTAGCGTCATGTTAACAGGTGTGCATTGAAAACTGTAATCTATTGCTGGCAGGTAGTAATCAATGTGGGAAAATGTGTGGTGGACAGGAGAACAGCGCGCCGCCCACGGGAGTAGTCCCGTCTGCGAAGGCACCAGGGATCTGAAACAGAAGTCCTCTGTAAAATAACCGTTAATGTTGGCCGCTTCAGATGGAGTATGATTTCTGGTGGAAATAAAGTGTGGCAAAATATTTACTCAGCAATTTATGCTAAACCTCATAATAATAAAGTGTCCCAAAACAGAAATAGCAATTCAGAGAAATCGTAACTGAAACCTTTCCAGTAAAAACGTTAGCAAAGAGTACATGAGTGTTATAAATATATCTCACTTTGCAAATGTGGAGAGTTCAACATGAGACCCTAAAACACGAGTCAGGAGGTCTTATTTCTATATATTACAAAAATTCTAAATAAACTAAACACATCCTGAAGACAGTAGGAGAACATTGTAAAAAACAAGTTCCCTCACTCACTCTTTCTCCCCCCCCCCCCCCCCCCACTCCCCAGAGGTCTCTGGGTTACACAGCCTTGCTGCTGGGCACGGCTCACGCCCTGGTGTTTGGTTGGAGCAAGTGGGTGGATCCCGCACAGTATGTGTGGTACACCCCCCCCTCCTTCATCCTGGCCTGCCTGCTCCCCCTGAGCGTGCTCCTGGTCAAGGCGGCCATGCTGTCTCCCTGCCTCGCCAGGAGGCTGGAGCTCATCCGTAGGGGCTGGGAGCGACCAGAAAGGAAGACGTCTTTAAGCCCTAAAGAGGACCCTCTTCTTACTAAACTCTGACTTGCGGTGAATTGTCAATGTATGCAAGGGCATTCCCCTCGAATGTCGGGGCTGCTACCTGAACATATTGTCGTTGACAAACGCTGACCGACTTTCAGATCTGGGGGCAGCTAGTGCATGGGTAGATACATGAGTAAGCGGCCAAATATTCAGTGGGCAGATTTGTTTAGGAATTAAGGGGTGAAGCCTGGGAGACATTGCAAGAAAAAACAAGTAGAGGCGGTTGTGGGATTATGTACACTTTTGCCAGAAGCCACAGGCGCTGCCAGTTGGTCGACAATGGTTTATGTCCTTGTGGTTGACTGGTTGATTAGTTAACTTGACTCCACTGGTAGAATATCGATTCTGACAATGGAACGCGCAACCGATGATTGCGTGATGCTGCTTACAGTTTATTTAAATGTATGAAGTCTGATAAATCTTCTGAAATAATGGGGCAGAACGGCATTTCAAAACGAGCCGGAATATATTAAATTAAGTTGAATCCGAAAGGGCCTATAAATCTGATGCCGTTAGAACTACGTTTACAAAAATATGTTTGCATTGGACAAGCAACAAAGGAAAATCATGCGGATTGTGTCTGAAACAGAATATTTGTATGAGTTGAGTCATAAATTGTGAGCTTTTGCTGTTGAGACAGAAGTCGTGCCATGTTATGAATACAAGGAGTCATATTTTGCCACTTGTAATTATGACATTGTCATAGTTACATTACCAAATATTATTTATGGTTGACTGATGATACTTGATGGTCCATATCTGTATATAGTTAACTATATACTATCTAAACCCCATCCCTTAAGTTTCCCTTTGTACTTCCCAAATGCTGCTTCATTGCTAAAGTAGCCTTCAGAAACTAAAGAAAATTGAGTATAACTTTCATAAGCACTGTATATAACTTAGATATATAGCTTCCAATGCAAGACTATGACATTTGGTAAATGAATCCTTAACACAGTCCTGTGTCAATGATATTTGGGTGTGACATGTATAATGACATGCCGCTTATTTTATTGCTGCTATCTGTTGTGTTTACCCATGTGAGATCGTGCCCTATAACAAAGAACGTATCCAATCAAAATATGTCAGGTGAAGGAAGAAATACCAGTTTGACTCCATTTATGGGAATTGTTACAACTTCCAGTTTATTGTATGCAAGGACAAAAGTAAAGTCATTACTCAGCTATGTGAACAAGAACACCTAATGCAGTTTAACTATGTCATGGTAAGTTAATTGTTATAACTAGCTATACTAACAGTGGGTTAAACTAGTTATACTTTAACTAGCTAAGTAAATAGCTAATAGCTAAGTCAATGCGGGTCGAAAGTTATTTCAATCATTTTATCAATAAAATCACATCCTATAACTATATCTACAAATTAAAAATGCTGGCCCGGAGCTCTCTCTGTCGACAAGAATCTTACTATCCACACTCCATAAGCCACACACTGCCACACCCAGCCAGCCAAGCCACACTCGTTAAAATCACAAGGTTACACTGCCATTTAGAGTAGACAGAACCCTGAAAAATGCTTGCTGATTATTTTTCTCCAGGAAACATTTCTTTACCCAAGGGTATCCTCTGCTAATTTAAATTAAATCGGCCCTCTTTGCCCTTGCATTATAAGCATTGAATACAATCTCAGACACTGTATTAGAACTGTCCAACATAATGCTACAGAGCTAATCATTTTATATAGTATTATAATATAATGTATCATATATTATACTTTTTAGTCTGAACCTTTAACCCTTGTTCGTGATGATAGGCCTATTTCAAAAGATAATAACCAATGTCTTTTTTCATGCTTGCTAATATTCATATAACATGACGATATTTTAAATATAATGTTTGTTTAAAATAATATTGATTCATAGTCATTGATTGCAAAGCGAGTTTTCTGAAAATTCCATAAGAACTTGTGTAAAATAATTGACTTGTTTGTATCGCGACAGGTTACGACGGGCAGCGGTAAATATCGCGAGGTTTAATGCGCACACAACAGGGCTGAATTCCCAAACTCCCATGATCCCTAGATCCCTCTAGGATTCGCTAAAATACTTACTGATAAGATACATTGCTGCATCTTCAGTCACCAGGCTGATGCAGCGGCCGATTTGTCGAGTAGCTTCAACAACTCGACAATGGAGATAGAAGAAAACATCTGGAGTTTAGCAGGAGTCGTGATTTACGGACAATTGGAATGCAGCCTGGGAATGCTTTCTCTGGGCTTCAGCGTCAGTCCCGTGGCAAGTCAGTGCGTGAATTGACAGGGCAAATCCCATGCATCCAGAGGAGAGGCGGGGAAACCCTCTGTAAATAGAAACCTCTCTACCACCTGCGATGACCAGCCGGCATCTGTGTTTAGCTCTTCCACGATGAGTGCATCATTCAAGGAGATGTAAGGTGGGTGTGTATAATTAGGCGATAATATGTCAACATTATTACAAAACCTATTGTATTGTGTTCTTTTTAAAATAGCGTTGTGAGCTTGTGCGATTAATGAATTGAGGTTATTGGCGGCGCTGACCGGTAAATCTGCATTGTGATTGAGTAAGATGCTCATTATGAAAATACAGATTTGGTGTTATTCTGGCGTCCGCCTGGCGTGTCAAGGTTATCCATGACCTATAACGTGCTGGCTGTGCGCTTCTAGCTCTACAGGTGAAGTGTGCACGAGACAATACGGCTTCCAAATGCATGCGTCTGCCCTTGGAAATCGTGCAAAGATGTTGAGCGTGCAAGGTCATTGTAACAGACAACCGCTTGCTGTTTGTTTGACAACACGTTTATTATCCCTGATTTGCGTCCTTTCCATCGAGTCAACAACGCCATTAACGTCTAAATTAACCTTTACATCTAGTAGTCTTCATTTGACTGTTGACACGATGTACGTTGTCACATATTGATAAACCATCTTCACAGCAGCCTAATATTGCCAAAATAGGCAGTGGATGATAATCCAGACTTCTGTGAAGAATATCCTAACGATGAGGCGAAATCTCCGATTTCTGGCAATTGCATATTCACTCTCTTCAATCGAATTGAATAATCTGATAATTAGGCTAGAGTAGAAAATATAGCTCGTCTAAAAGGACAAGTAAAATAAACTGCATTGCCTTACAAAACACGCATAATTAAAAAATATATAAATTATATAGATTTCTGTCTAGTTTGATTAAATAGACTTTTAAATAATTGCATGTCAACCATATTTGCAACTGCCATCTCCATAGACACGTTAAAACAACCGTTTACAACTTAAATGGTTTATTCCTGTATAATAAACGCATAGTTTTATTTGCGCCACTGATTTTGATATAGTGTTTATCAGTGGTGAACCTTGACCCTTAAACCTTGACCCTCTGACCCACCCCCTTCCCTGTTGCGAAAAAAAGTGTCCTCTAGAAGTGAGGCTGTAACCTGGTTGTGTGGCAAAACTCTAACCTCTTTTTATTTCCCTAGAGGTACCGTCCAAGTGTTCACTCCTCAGCCGAGAGAGAGCGATAGAGAGGAGCGCGCCATGGATTCTATCTCCATGATGGACGGCGTCAGCCCCATGTTCGCCACCACCAGCTCAGCCTGCTCCTCCTCCTCCTCCACTCACCTCCAACGCCAACTCCACCCGCCGTCCTTCCCCTCCTCCTCCAACGGCTTGAAAAACGGCGCCCGGGACAACCCCGGTTACTCCGCCTCCCCCACGGAGGACACGGCCCAGCCATCGGTGGCCGTCCTGGGCACGGGCGACTTCTCAAAGTGCCTGACCACCAGGCTGCTGCGGGGGGGCTACCACGTGGTGGTGGGCAGCCGGCAGCCCCAGCGCGCCGCCCACCTCTTCCCCCACGTGGTGGACGTGACGCACCACGAGGACGCGGTGGCCAAGGCCCCCCTCGTCTTCCTCGCCATCCGCCGGGAGCACTACCCCGTGCTCTGGGACCTCAAGCACCTGCTGGAAGGTGAGGGAGGGGAGGGAGGGAGTGGATGGAGGGAGGGAGGGGAGGGACTGGGAGGGATGGGAGGGGAGGGAGGGAAGGAGGGATTGAGTTGAGGGAGTAGGGATGGAGGTAAGGAAGGAAATAAGGGAGGAAGAAAGAAAGGATGATAGAAGGATATAGACACACAACACATGCCATAATAATAATAAAGGAACTGGTTCCTACGGGAGTCGTATGGGCCTATGCAGCGCATAGGCCCATTCACTATTACAGCTCACCGAATGCTCAAACGTGCCTTTTGGGAAAGGCATGCACAGTGCTCATGCATAATAACAATGTTGCACATTATTTGATCGATGACATATGTTTATTAATAATTTCTTTCATAACGATCGTCACAAATCTCCTAGATTTGATTCACGAATGCCGACCCCGTCGGCATTCGTGAATCAAATCTAGTCGGGAGGGTTGGCCCCCCTAATCGTATCCGCTACAGTATATTGAAGCCATACCCGTACAAACAATATAAATAATTACGTATCTGGAAACAATCGCAGGTCTCATTGCAGTGATGCTCCATCCATGCTCTGCCAGCTAACATGTTGGAACGCTTTCCCATGCCGTCCACCAGGGAAGATTTTGGTGGATGTGAGTAACAATCGCCGGGTGAACCAGTACCCAGAGTCCAACGCAGAGTACCTTGCCTCGCTGCTGCCCCAGGCGGTGGTGGTGAAGGGCTTCAACGTCATCTCGGCCTGGGCCATGCAGCAGATCTGCCCCAAGGACGCCAGCAGGCAGGTGCGCCAATAACCAGCTCAGACTCTCACTGGTGATTGTACTGCGGTTAGACTGATGCACTCACCACCAATGGCACTTTGTGTGTTGTATTTGTTTTGATGCACGGGCCAAATAGGGCAGTGTGACTCCAATGGGGGGTTGGTTTGCGCCCTACTCTAGGGAAAGGTCTTGAAGATATGTATATCTGGATACTGTCATCCAGAGCAGCGTGCTGTACCGAAGGTCTACCGAACAGATGAGGATCGTCTGAGCTTGGGCAGAAGTAGTCGACGGAGCTGCCCACATTTTCCTATCTCTAGAGAGTTTAATTCCTTTTTAATTTATGCATGGTTTAAATGATACAGCAGCCCCTGACTCGTGAGCTGCAGACTGACTCACGGGTTTCACTGCCAGATTACTTATCAAAGGTAAAACCATATTAACCCCTGCACTGTATAATGTTTCTAGTGCAGCTAATCTGTCCAGTCAAACATATCAGAACTAGAAAGTTTCTCAGGAATAAAACACGCCTATGCACAACTTGTCAATCCAAAACACATGGAATTTGTCTCTTTATATTGTTTAATCCATAGCTTTATACCGTGGGGAAACTATAAAAATAAACCTACAACTCAAGCCAATAGGGTGCAGTTTTAACAATGCATTTTTTTTTGCATTGTTGCATCGCCTTCATTTCGGCTCAGGATTCTTGAGGTGAATATTGGGTCAAGGGCTCAGGGCAGCCCGGTACACCTGATGCAGCGTCACCATGACAACGTGTGTGACCCACCAGGCCTGGTCCTCTTCTTGTTCCCCCTGCCAGGTGTTCATCTGCAGCGACTCCCCGGAGGCCCGGCAGCATGTGATGGAGCTGGCCCGGCGGCTGCACTTCCAGCCCGTGGACATGGGGCCGCTGTCGTCGGCGCGGGACATCGAAAACATCCCCGTGCGGCTCTTCCCAGCCTGGAGGGGCCCCGTGCTGTCCTCGGTGGCCCTCTCCATCTTCTTCTTCGCCTACTCCTTCGCCCGAGACATCGTCCACCCGTACTCCAAGCGTGGCCAGAGCGACTTCTACAAGATTCCTGTGGAGATGGTAAACCGCACGCTGCCTGCCGTGGCCATCACCCTGCTGGCGCTGGTCTACCTGGCGGGCCAGCTGGCCGCCGGCCATCAGCTGTACCACGGCACCAAGTACCGCCGCTTCCCCCGCTGGCTGGAGGGCTGGCTGCAGTGCCGCCGGCAGCTGGGCCTGCTGGCCTTCTTTCTGGCCGGCGTGCACGTCCTCTACAGCCTCTGTCTGCCCCTGAGGAGGTCGGAGCGCTACCTGCTGCTCAACATGGCCTACCAGCAGGTTGGAGCCGTGTGCGTTATTTTGTGTGTCTGTGTGTGTGGGTGTTTTGCTTGGATGCTGCCGTCATCGTACTCAAGCATAGTCCTTATCTTTTGGGGGAAGACCTGTGTCAGCAAACTGGCCTCAATCCAATGTTTAAATCCTCTTCTGAACCCTTTGTTTATGTGTTACTTCCGCATTAGTCTGGGGGGGGGGGGGGTCTTCATTGACAAGCAAGACACCAATCACAGCCAATAAAGCAGGAACAGTACTTCCAGAAAACAAACAGCAAGAGCTAATGTCCTAGACTCTTTCTCACACCTGTTTTGGTTAGGTTGTGGCAGTGTCCACAAATCCTGAAAAAAATATATTTTATCCATAAGGAATGCAAGCATTTCATCTGATTATTTTAAACTTTTACAAAAATATTGAAAAAAAAACAGGCATAAACATCTGATGTCTTACCTAAATTGCTTTGATTTTGCTTCATTGAACTCTTTCAGTGGTGTGGTCAAATCTTAAAACGGGTCTGTAGAAGACCAATAGTATGGACCTGATTTGACCTGTCAGTGTTTGCTAATGCCTCCCTGCCCTCTTCCTCTCGCCGTGTGGTCTGCAGGTCCACGCCAATGTGGAGAACTCCTGGAACGAGGAGGAGGTGTGGAGAGTGGAGATGTACCTCTCCTTCGGGATCATGAGCCTGGGGCTCCTCTCCCTCCTGGCCATCACCTCCATCCCATCCGTCAACAGCGCCCTCAACTGGCGGGAGTTCAGCTTCATTCAGGTACAGCACTCGGAGGGAACAAATAAGCGGCCATTCAAATAAACAACGATGACACATAGATGACACATGACCACATGCCCGAAAGGACGAAAGGGAAAGCGTGACGAATGAAACTTCCTCCCCTGCAGTCCACGCTGGGCTACATCGCGTTGCTCATCGCCACCTTCCACGGCCTGCTGTTTGGCTGGAAGCGGGCCTTCGAGGAGGACGCCTACCACTTCTACCTGCCCCCTAACTTTGTGGTGGCGCTGGCCCTGCCGGTGTGCGTCATCCTGGGGAAGGCGCTGCTGCTGCTCCCCTGCGTGGCCTGCAAGCTCCACCGCATCCGCCGCGGCTGCGAGAACGGTCGGGCCGCCCGCTCGCTCTGGACCCGGCCCCCCTCCGCGGGCCCCTCGGCCCTGCAGGTGTCCCCCGAGAGGGTCACCATCATGTGATCCAAACCGGAGAACCCGATCTTCAAAGTGCCATGTTTGGACCGTCCACGTTGCTTTTTTGACCTGCTGTCGTGACTTGCCTGTTTGGAAGGGGAATGAAGGCTATGGTTTGTTTCTTCTTTTTTTTATTGCAATAATGAGGATCCCTAAGTCTCCCTTCCCACAAACACTGTGCCATAGATAACACCTGTCTTACCAATGCCTTCTTCATTAGTTAGCGATGCCTTCATCCAGGGTTATGATGGCAAGGGCCTTCCATTTGAGTATTAAGTAATGAATTTGTATTTAGTACTGTATTGATATGAGTACCTTTGCACTATTGAGAATGGACGACGTGTTAAAAAATAATTTATGTTTTATTGCAAAATCAGGCGCACAAGCACATTGGGCTTAAGTATTAACAGAGAAAAACAAAGTAGACTAATGGAAACATGGATCCAGCATAGTGCAACAATTTGCCTTTCTTTGTTTGTTTCTGTCCTTTGTGACGATTGTGTCTGTATTTGTCGTCATCAGCACTGTGTGATCCCATAGCTGTGACCAAGAATTTGACTCTTTGTTTTTTTAAATGCTGATATAGAGGAGACAATAGAAAACGATATCAATAAGAAAGCCCACCATCTGAATGCCAAAATAAACCCCAGTGGCATGACTTTGTTTTAATGTTTTAAGTGGAATTATTCAACATTTGGTGTAAAGGTTCTCGCTCTGTTATCTTATTTAGATGTGGTCTACTGAAGACCTTGTTGCAATGTTGAATGTCAAACATCAAAACCTGATGTAAACAAAAAGTGTTAGTTTGGTTTCCCTTGAACAAATGTACTAAGTGTACTAATTGTCTTTCAAAGAAACAATCTGTTAAGATAAATCAATTGTAATAGATATTTTAACAACACACCTGTTGAGAAAGAGACATTCTTTGCTTTTATGTCATGTTTTAATTTAATTTATTTGATAAGCATAATAGGGATTTGGTAGTCCTCACTTAAGATCAATAACAGGGCTATTTCTATTTTAATGAATAGTTTTATTTTATTATTTGGTTTACACAAAAAAATTGAAATATTTCCAATTGTGCAGGATTTTTCTTTGAGAACACTGTGTATGCACTTGTCTTTTGCACACCTTTATGTTGTTATTGATATTATGACCAAAGGCTTTAATTATTTTTGAGAGAAAGGGGCTGAGCAAGAGAAAGATTGTTTGGCTTATTGGCGTACGTGTTTCTTGTTATTTCCAACTATTTTGTTGATTCAAAGTATTAAATGCCAACTTAAAAGAGTTGTGGAAAACAATCTCCGTTGTTTATTAATTTACAATCAACCCATTATCCTGCTACTTTAACACTTAACTGTTAAATGAGAGCGATGTGCTCCTGACGGCCCCCTTTTCTCTCCTTCCCGGCCTCCAGGAGGAGCTGTTGGCCTTCTGGTACTCTGGATCCCACCACGCGTTCTAACCGTGAGGGTCGCAGAAGTCATGCAAAACGCATTGGAAGATTATTCTAAGGTACAGGCTGACTTTTCCTATTGTGCTCACTAGTTCAATGACTAAAGAGTCATTCAGCCACTCCAAAATGGACAATGATAGATTAGTCTTAATGAATCGTTGAATAATGTGTAGACTAAAAGTCCCAGTGCTGTTATATTCTATATCAACACTCATGGTATGCCTCTTGTCCAATCAAATTACTTGGTCGGAACTAATTATATAACACATATAAACTAATTGAAAACAAAACGACAAAGGGTTAGGGTTAGGGTTGTGGTTCTTTAATATCGGTAGGTCCATGGTTGTTGTAAACTAGCACGTGTGTTAGGACCGTTACGGTTGCTGGGCAACGAGTCAAACAAAGATGGCCTCGGACGATGGCTTAACCCAGACCCAAACAAATGTTTTACCCAGAGCACAACAAGGTAATTAACCTTAAACAAAAAAAAAAAGCATCGTGTTTTCTGTTAAAATGTGAGATTTCTTTGTATCACATGTTATCGTCAGGCTGGACATTCAATTAACGTTTGAATGCAGTGCACCATCTAACACAATGTCGCCATCTCACCACGACATTGACAACGTAACTTACGTTTATTGCATGAAAAGTTATCCTTAGTGCTTTGGTCACTATATACAGTTAAAGATATATACGGATAATACAGTTCAAACATCAAGGCCTGGTGTCAAACTCTTCACAATAAAAGTTATTTCTAGTCCTGGTAATGCAGACCTTCCCCCGTCTCCACTCCCCTCTATAGATGCTGAGAGTAATGGGGTCTCGCCAGAGCAGCCGGAGAACGAGGAGGATGTGGCCACCAAGCTTCCTGTCGACATGTACTACCAGTACGATGAACTCTACTCCAAACCCTTTGCAACGCCAGACTCAGACATTCCTGAGAATCTACTAAACCTCTCGTATCCTTCCAGACGTTGATACTCAGCCTGTCCGAACAGTACCTATAAAGTTGACATATTTTACCACCAGGTGTGAGTGGGATTAGCCGTGACAAGCCATTTTGAAAATCGATCACCAGCATACATCTAGGTGGACATGCCAACTTGTGATGTCAGAAGAGGCAGATTTTCAAAACGTCTTGTAACGGCTAATCACCCCTGGTGGTATAATATGTCACCTTTAACAATTCAGCCTCTTACATTTTGATGCCAGATCTATAACTGAGCCTGGATCCTTAAATCATGTGTGAAGTCACTCGTTCGGATATGACTGTGGACGCAGAGCCAACCTACAGCTGCTGGACGAGAGCACCCTGGCCTTCATCGCGGGGAACGTCCTGGTTATGCTGGACATTTCCACTAAGCAGCAGCACTACCTTCGCTCGTGTAGCGGCGGAGGGATCGGCGCCATCATGGTGAGGTGCAGCCTTAAAGGAACTTGCACTTGTTGGTGGGCTGTGTCATACCCAATTGGTGTCCAATCGGTACCACCGTCTAAATCTTCTCGAAGGTGTTTGATAGGTCAGAATGCAAACATCATGGAACATCTCAGTTAGCAGACGTTAAATTCATATTTATATGCAAAGTGTGCTGAATGCAAAACTCCAATAGAACACAGAAGCACATACGTTATATCCAACGTGTGCTGAAGACAAAACTTTATATTGCACAATATAGAATTAATATAGGCAGGGCTTTTACTTTTCTGAATTGACATTTCTGCATTTAGGGATGTTTGAATAATGAAGTATATCTGTTCTGTTAAGGTGTGTATTTGTTTATGTGTTCCACCATAGTCCCACCCCAGCAAAGAATACTTTGCTGTGGCGGAGAAGGGCCACCAGCCTTTCATCGTGGTCTACGAATATCCCTCACTACAGCCCTACCGCATCCTCCGAGGTACAGTAGGCCAAGCGAATCACAGCTGCTGCTGTATCAATATTATATGTATTGTTTACTATACGTTTCACGAGACTGGAGTTATGTTTCAATGGATAAGCTAATATTGTTATGGCCTGATCCCTAATTTCCCATCTTGCATTAATAAGGTAAATTTACTCTCATGATTTGAGCTGTGTTTTCGATCCTCTTTATATATTCTAAAGGTCTGCATGTAGATAAATACAGACAAATACAGATTGTAGATATCCAATTCGATTTTTTAACACTATTCAAACAATATTTCAATAAATAATTTTCTACAATGGATTTCTTTGAACAAACTAAAATCTTTATAATTTTTCAAGGGTTAAATATGAAATTACATTTTAAGAGTAAGTATACTTAAAACATGGCCAGGACTATTTTTCTAGGTTCAAACTATAATATTTAGGCACCGTCACGTCATGCCGAGTTATAATGAGCTTCTTTGTGTGTTTCAGGTGGTACAGCTCTAGCGTACAGTTACGTGGATTTCAGCCCTGACGGCTCCCTGCTGGCCAGTATAGGCAGTGCACCCGACTACATGCTCACCCTTTGGGACTGGAAACATGAGCAGGTGGTGTTGCGCTGCAAGGCCTTCTCCCAGGAGGTCTACAGAGTGACCTTCTCGCCAGAAAACCCAGCACATATGACCACCTCAGGATCTGGACACATCAAGCAAGTGGCGATGATAGTCTGTGCATATTAGCATATAGTAATAGAGACATTGTGCACATGCATATATGCACAGTACATATTTGTATGTTGTTTATTGGAGATACTTCATTCCAAAAATATTTGTTCTGCTGTATGTGATTCTTTGTTCAAATAGATTTTGGAAAATGGCCAGCACGTTTACTGGCCTCAAGCTGCAAGGGCTTCTGGGAATGTTTGGGAAGACATCCCTCACTGACATTGAATGCTATGTGGAACTACCTGATGGAAAGGTGTGTGTGTGTGAGCAGCTTCCATTTCTTATAGCCAAAATAAGACAAAAATGTTGTTAAGCAGTAATGATCTTTAGCTTTGCATCATTGTAATGAATTGATGGACAAACAACAAAATATATTTTTTCGAAGGAGTTTAGGGCTTTCCTGTCATCCATTATTTCTCTTTTAAATTTGTACTACGGGCCTTCTTAACAGAGCAGCCATCTTAGGTCAGTTCGTTCGAAACGCTAGCTGGGTTGGGGACCCTCTCCCAAATATCAGGGGGTTTACAATCCAAGGTAGCAGCTCGGTGAATAGAGCCCATGACGGCCTTATGGATTAAGATACCCGTCCTTATGTTAATGCTCTGTGTCTGGCAGGTGGTGTCGGGCTCAAAGTGGGGCAACATGCTGGTGTGGGACGGGGGTCTGATCAAGGTGGAGGTCTGTCGCAAGAATAAGAAAACATGCCACGCAGGGACCATCCAGCAGTTTTCCCTGGACAAGGGCGAGCTCATGTCCATAGGAGCGGATGGAGCTATCAGGGTAGGCTGCATTCTTTTGCAGGTCCTTTCACAATAATAGTGACTATATATGGCCATCATGAAAATATCATACTTTTACTTTATATTTGGAGCAGTTAGTGTTTTGCTCAAATGATAGTCAAATTACAAATGAAAAGTGCTTGGGTGTATGGGAAGTTATTGAAACACATTCCATACAAATGGTGTTCCTGCCTTGTGGCTGTAGACGTGGGACTTTGAGATCATCAACACCGCCAACGCAAGCAACGACAGCGGCCTGTTTGAGATGGAGCCCATGAACGAGCTCCGGATCGGGGGCGATGCCAGCCTGTGCTCCCTGGTCAAGAGCTCCATGCCAGACTCTTCCATCTGGTTTGCACAGGTCAGAGGGCAAAGGTCACCCGACACTCTATCAATGGCTAACTGCACATGCAAAAAAGTTCCTTTTGTCTGAAAACTGTCAATGGCAATGTTATCTCTCGAATTATTTTCACATTCTAGGACTCTAATGGGGGAGTTTGGAGACTGGATCTCTCCTTCTCCAATATTGTGAGTGAGCTGCCAATTTATCATATTTTCCTCTCTGTAATCACAGGTGGAAATTAGTCATCTGGTGATGATGATGATGATGATGATGATGATGATGATGATGATGATGATGATGAAACCATAACGCTCAGTTTAATTGCAGCAGAGCTGACGCCATCATGACCATTGTGTGGAAAAAGTCATCCATGGTACCCCTGTGAAGTACAATATTTCTCTTCCATGTGTGTTTTGTGTCTGAAGTCTGAGGAGCCCACGTGTCTGTTTACCTGTCATGCTGGGGTCATCCAGGGAATGGATGTCTCCAGGGCAAGTCACCTGATGGCCACTACCGCTCTGGACTGTGAGTGTAGTAGCTCTACGACACACACACACACACACACACACACACACACACACACACACAATAATGAAGAATGACGTACATATGCTATCATCTCTTCCGCAGGCTCTGTTAAGGTTTTTGACTTTTTGTCCAAAACTGAACTGACCTGCAGCCAATTCAAACAAGGCGGGACTGCACTCATCTGGGCTCCATCTTTGGTATGCTTGTGTCTGTGTGTGTGTCTGTGTGTGTTTGTTTGTGTAAACGTCTGTGTGTGTGTGTGTGTGTGTGTGTGTGTGTGTGTGTGTGTGTGTGTGTGTGTGTGTGTGTATGTGTGTGTGTGTGTGTGTGTGTGTGTGTTTTTGTGTGTGTGTGTGTGCATGCAATTCATATAACAAACCGCATGCAACAAATGCACGTACTGCCTCAACACTTTGTACGGTGGTCATTCTTCCATCATAGTATGTAGTAAGAAACGCAGAAGACGACCCTACACAGTGTGTGTGTTGACCACAAGCTCTTTGCGCGTGCATGTGCGCGTGTGCATGCATGCTGGTGTGTCTTCACTGTGAGCAGGTGAACGAGAAAGGCGGCTTGCTTGTGACGGGCTTCCAGGACGGGGTTGTGCGGCTGCTGGAGCTGTTAGACCCCCAGGGGGTGCACGCACTGGCGGGCAGCGGGGACGCGGAGCTACGTCTCAAACAGGCCCTGAAGCCCCACAATGCACCTGTGACCGCCATCGCGTACGAGCGCAACGGGGAGGTGCTGGCCACAGGGGTGAGGCCATTGGGGTGCAGTGTGAATAGAAACCCAGCCGTTCTGTTCAGTTTAGTTCACCAGGTCCTCATTTCATTTTAACACAGTAAACATAAATATATACAATGCAAACGATGCATCAATCTTTCTTCACATCTATGGGTGACCACTGTCAGACAACCAGCATCAAAATTTGCTTGCTACGTCCGTGTCAGTGTTGACAGCTGATGGAGCTTTATTGGCGTATAAAGACTGTCTTTCTTTGGACCTGTCTGTGTTTGTCTGCAGAGCGCCGAAGGCACTGTGTTCTTCTTCGCCGTTGGGGAGGAGTACAAGCCCATTGGTCTCATCAATGTCCCGGGACCGGTCCAGGGACTGGAGTGGTCCCCGTACTCTGACGTACGTCATCTGACGATGTTTCCCCCCCCCCTAACAACCTTCAGATAACCTCAAAGGTCCAGACTCTTCTGGGGTGTGCTTCATGCTAGGTCTCTATCATGGGGTTTTTTCTGTGTATTTTCGTCCTCAGTGCAAGAGTACTCTCCTGGTGTTCTGTCGAAGTGGCCATGTGGTGGAGGTGCAGCCTCCCGAGGCTGTGGACCAGAATAGCGCTAAGACGTACCAGCTGTCTGGGCTACCCACCAGAACCTTCCACTTCAGGAGCATCAAGTCTCGCATTAAGGTGCTTTTCTCCATCACCTCACTAGACGTGCCTCTACAGACAATCGTCATCCTCCTTCCGGCTGGCCGCGGATACAGGGCACTGATCTAGACGGAAGCTCAGTTTGGGAAGAGCGTTGTGCCCTTTGCACATCAATGCCCTCCACAAACTCAGTCCCGACGTCTCATGTGTTGCGGTTTGTGTTTATGTGCATCTGTGTTCTTTGTGATGTGTTCTTTTGTTAACTGGTGGAATAATGCAGACCTGAATCGAATCAAAGTGAAGTAGCAATGCAAAACACAAGGGAAACGACACAACAAGTAACGAGAAAAGAGTATGAATGTGTGTGTGTGTGTGTGTGTGTGTTTGTGTGTGTGTGTGTGTGTGTGTGTTTGTGTGTGTGTGTGTGTGTGTGTGTTTGTGATCTTCAGAGGGAAGAAGAAGTGGCCCGTCGCCAAGTTATTAAGGAAGCGAGGAGGATCAAGAGGAAGAGCGCGAAGGAGCAGGGCCTAGAGCCCACAGAGGAGGAGCTGCAGGAGAAGGAGGAGGAGGAGGACGAAGGCGACCTACCTTCTATCTTCATCCCTGAACCCCCTAGTCCTTTGTTCTGTGGCTTCCGCTCTGAGCCTGGCATGTTCTGGTTGTCCATGGTAGGCTGCATCGCAGGGTCGCCCCTTGAACACCGATGGAGAGTAGGGCTGAAAGAACGGACCTTAATAAACCGAAAACTCATTCTTCCAGGGGGGCTACGACTCAGGCTTCCTGTACCACTGCAGGTTCTCTGAGGAGGACCAAGACCGGGACCCCAAGGACGAGCCCCAGGACGAGCCCTTCGCATTCCTGGCGGTCCACAATGCAGACGGCGACCCCATCCACACCGTGTCCTTCAGGTAGCCAAACCCAGCTTGCCCGGCTCTCTCACAGTCAGTGTTGTGGCCAGACTTGTTGAGAAGGGGGCTTGAACACAAAGCCTTTGCAAAGTGGTGCAGTGAATGTTTTGCAAGTAAAAATATAAAAAAGAAGTTAAGCATTTACATGCTTTAGGATTTAGTAGCCTCATGGTGGTCAGTCACATTTATGGGGGGCAAGTGCCACCCCAGTGTGCTCCGTGGATTCGCCCCTGATCACAATCATTGTAGCAATTTTTTTTCTTTGTATGTGTTAGTTTGGTTTTTAGGAATACTAGAACAGTGATTGAAAGGCAAATAACCAACTTATAAACCCTGGGAGATCACAGTATTCACTCTTGTCTCTTACCCCTAATGTTTCATGGATTATATATTATCGTACAGAAGCCATGTTTAATTTGCAATTTATCAAAATTTGATTCCAAACAATCCTCAATCCCAGGCCTACATCAACTTAGATTTGACAGCGTCTCCTGAACTTTTAAACAGAGGAATAAGGAGCAATAGAAGAAGGATATTATCAGGGAAAACATTAATAGAAAAATCAATGCGGAAAAAAGGATGAAGTCCAGAAGTTGCTCTTCTATACAATCTAACTTAACTTTTTATACCATTATATATAAATGCACTCTTCAAGCACCGACACACTTCACCGCCCTCCTCTCTCCCTCCCCTGTGCCTCCCCCTCCCCTCTTCCTCTCTACCTCCTCTCTCCCTCCTCTTTCCATCCTCTTTCCCACCTCTCACCCCTCTCTCCCTCCTCTGTCACCCTTCTCTCCCTCCCCCTCTCTCTCCCTCCTTTCTCCCTCCCCCTCTCTCTCCCTCCTCTCTCCCTCCCCTCTGCCTTCCCCCTCCTCTCTCCCTCTTCTCTCCAGCCCTCTGTCACCCCCTTCTCTCTCCCACCTCTAACTCTTCTCTCCCTCCTCTCTCCCTCCTCTTTCCATCCTCTCTCCCACCATCCTCTCTCCCCCCCTCCCTCCTCTCTCCCTCCTCTCACCCTTCTCTCTCTCCTCTCTGCCTCCCCCCCCTCCATCCTCTCTCCCTCCCCCCTCCCTCCTCTCTGCCTCCTCCCCCCACCTCTCACCCTTCTCTCCCCCTCCCTCCATCCTCTCTCCCTCCCCCTTCCTCCTCTCTGCCTCCTCCCACCTCTCACCCTTCTCTCTCCCCCCTCCATCCTCTCTCCCTCCCTCCTCTCTGCCTCCTCCTCCCACCGCTCACCCTTCTCTCCCCCCTCCCTCCATCCTCTCTCCCTCCCCTCTGCTACCTCCCTCCCTTCTCTCTCACCTCCCTCCCCCCCACCTCCCAGCGAAGACCAGCAGCTGATGCTGTGTGGGATGCACTCGGGGGTCCTGCGGGCGTACCCGCTGGGCCCCGCGGACCAGCGGAGCCTGTCCTCCTTTGGGGCCTACTGGGCCCTCAGTCTCCACGACAACCAGTACGGCCACCTGCGGCACGCCCGCTTCAGCCACGACAGCCGCTACGTGCTGACGGCGGGCGAGGACGGCAACATCTTCTCCCTCAGCGTGCCCGTCCCCCGGGAGCACAGCCCGCCCGGGAGAGGGAGTCCCAGGGCCAAAGTGCCCTCGCCCAGGGTACTACCCAACCCCCTCCACACACACACACACACACACACACACTCTTCTCTTCCACCTCACCCATCAATCAAAATGTGACTCTATGTATATGTGTATATAAATATATATAATTTATATATATATATATATATAACTTCCCCCCCGACTTTGTGACAGGAGGGTGTCGAGATGGAGGGACAGGCGGTAGACATTGAGGATGCAGCGGCATACAGGTGAGGCGTTCATTCACTGTCACTAGATAGGCAGATAGTTTCCAGTCTTATTATCTCCTGCCCTCTTTCTCCCCATCCTTCTCTCTCTCACAAGAACCGATGATGTCACCACAAAATCAAAGTTTGTCTAAATTAGAGTTCTCTGTCATTTCCACAACTCTCTCTCTCTGTCTCTCTCTCTCTCTGTCTCTCTCTGTCTCTCTCTCTCTGTCTCTCTCTGTCTCTCTCTTTCTGTCTCTCTCTCTGTCTCTCTCTCTTTCTCTGTCTCTCTCCCTCTCTCTCTCTCTTCCTCTCTCTCTCTCTCTCTTCCTCGCTCTCTCTCTCTCTCCCTCTCTCTCTCTCTCTCTCTCTCTCTCTCTAGCCCTCTCTCTCTCTCTGTCTCTCTCTCTGTCTCTCTCTCTCTCTCTCTCTCTCTCTCTCCCTCTCTCTCTCTCTGTCTCCCTCTCTCTCTCTCTGTCTCTCTCTGTCTCTCTCTCTCTCTCTCTCTGTCTCTCTCCCTCTCTCTCCCTTCCTCTCTCTCTCTCTCTCTCTCTCTCTCTCTCTCTCTCTCTCTCTCTCTCTCTCTCTCTCTCTCTCTCTCTCTCTCTCTCTCTCTCTGTCTCTCTCTCAGCATTGAGACGGCTAAGCAGCGGCTGGAGTTGGACCGGGTGAAGCAGCAGGCGGAGGCCAGCAAGACGGAGCGGCGTGGGGAGATGGCCCTGCTGAGGAAACGCTTCAGGGAGCTGCTGAGGCTGAACGACGGCCTGCCGGAGCGCGTCCGCCTGCCCCGCACGGTACACACACACACAGCTACCGACTCCCACCTCGTTGGGCTTTGATCCCTGATTATATTATCATCATCATCCTCGTCATGTGATGACATCACTGTGATGACATCACCAGCACCTCAGTTCTTGTGGACTCAAAGAGTGATGGAATGATAAAATCAAAACCACTTAACGAACAGATTAAGCAGAAATATAACATCAAATAATATGCAGTGTGTGTGTCTGTGTGTGTGCGCGTGTTTATGTGTGTGTGTGTGTGTGCGTTCAGGAGTTTGAGGAGAGGCAGATGTGCGATGCGATGGCGAGGGAGACGGAGGAGCGGGTGGTGGCCACCCGGAGGGAGCTGGCCTGGGAGCAGGAGCGCAACACCATCGCCCTGGAGAAACTGCAGCAACGGTGACCCACACACACAACACACAACTCTATAGTCACACACACATACACAACACTCACCTCTAGAATCACACACACATACACATGACACACCTCTATTATCACACACATACACAACACACAACTCTATAATCACGCACACATGCACAACACACACCTCTATTATCACACACACAAACACAACACACACCTCTATAATCACACACACATGCACAACACACACCTCTATAATCACACACACATGCACAACACACAACTCTATTATCACACACACATGCACAACACACACCTCTGTACCCCACACACATTTTATAGGACAGCAAACCTAAAATTGCTAATTTATGAAGTGAATGAATGCACACTTTACAAGACATGCGCGTTATTTAACCATTAATGATTCATAATTAACATTGAATTAACAGTTATCTCATGGTCTAGTAATGATCTAGGAATGGTGCTCTTGTTAACTAATGGTGTTCCTGTTGACTTCCTCCCTTCTCTGCACCGCCACCCTGGTAGATTCCGGGACGCAGTGTCGTGGGACACCATAACGGTGTCAGCCGTGGACAGCGAGCACCGCGTCAGCACATACCGCCTGCCGGCCCAGGTTGAGGTCAGAGGGCACGGGGCCTCTGGCGCCGGGGGGGCCTGGGACGGCCCGGGACAGCCCGGCACGCAGGGCCGCCGGGGGTCCAGGATGGAGCCGGGGAAGGACGGCGGCAGGAAAGACGGTGATATGTATATCTATTTATATCTATACCTACATCTATCGATATCAACATATTTATAGATGTAGATGTAGACGGATGAACCCATTCCACCCGATACATGTACTCTCACAACGGCGAGTGTACTTCTGCTTTAACTCATACTGTTATATGCTAGAGTCATCTTTATACTTGTATCAGTAAAATTAATCGTTCAATATCAACCTCCGGACAAAAAGCTGTGCTTGGAATAACGCAGAGTGGGTTTGTGTCCCGACAGCGGCCGGAGAGAGACAGCACGCCGCCCACCTCTCAACGGGGACTCTTGGGGGCCCTAAGGTGGCCGGCATGCAGGCAGAGAGGCTCCAGCGTGCGGCCGAGAAGGCTGAGCGAGCCCAGGCGCAGATCGATACCTGGAAGAAGAAGTGGGCCGAACTGTGAGCTTTGCATCGTGACCGCTACACCCATATCGGCTGCTAGAGTTAGAAGGGGAAGAGAAAAAAGTGGTCAAAAGAAGCCAATGTCCCTTTTTCCTTTATCTCCTCGTGGGAATGTAATTGACGTGGCTGGCCGCGATTTCTCACGACACGGTTGTGAAGCAGTTACTCTCTTATAGAATCAACTAGCTGAGGGGGACGGTTCCCCTTTAACGTGAATCTTATTAAAGATCAACTGATACAGTATTGTTGGGACAACAAAATAACTGAGATTCCCTTAAAGATCAAATGATACAGTAATGTTGGGAAAAAGAAATGAATGAGGTTCCCTGAGTTATGTTGTTTGAAACGGTCCCTTCTTATCATATCTCTTTCAGTTATGCCGCCAAGCCGGATGAGAACTGCGAGGACCCTGCTGACGTGCTTGCCATCCAGCAGGCCGTAGAGAACATGGGAGACTTCAAACTGAAGACGGACAAGGACTACAGCGTGCCTGAGCACCTGAGGACTAGCGCCGATAAGAAGAGGGCCCAACTGGTGGCGCTGGAAGGACAGGTAGCAACAGGAGCATCTTACTGTTGCACCTTGTTGGCTCATTCAGTTCTATGATCAGTACTAGGACTCACCTCTTCCATACACAATGCTAAATCAATCTTTACTGTGAATCAGATTCTAGTTAGCAAGACTACAGCTGCAAATAAGGTGACCTTCATTTGCAGTCCGTGCTGGCAGGCTGAACATTTCAACCAATAATAGCATTTATCATAAATTATTATAAAAAACGATTTTATTTGCATTTTTCCTTCTATTACTCAGTTTCCCGGTACTGTGCAATGACAACACAAGAAAATCAGTTTTATGCATTTTCCATCCATCCACCCATCTTCCCTCCCAGGTCTACGCCAAGAAGACGGAGATGAACGCTCGCGTCGTGGCTCTGCGGGATGCCAAAGTGCGCCTGGTGTCCCGACAGCGCCGGTGGTACCGGCGGCTACAGCGGGTCGGGCAGCAGCTGCCGCCGCACTTGGTCCACCCTGTGCCGGCCCCGCTTGTCCTGCGCCCGGAGGAGGTGCCGGAGAGACGGCTGCAGTACAGCCGCGCCACCCTGGAGCGCTACGCAGCCCTGCGAGCTGACGGGTGAGTGGGGAACCGCTAACCACTCGGTTTCAGCTAACGGTTTCAGCTAACGGTTTCAGCTAACGGTTCGCTATTTTGTGAAACCAAATAAATAAAGACAAGTGTACAGTGTACTAAGACCATTGACATTACTGGTTTGAATGGGACCGATCGGGAATGCAAATCGCTGACCAGTGATGTCAACAACCTAACTTTTGGGTTTTTTTCGCTAAGAAACAGAGTTGATGTTGCAGAGGCTGATTTCAGTTTTTGGTGAAACAGATTAATTGTACGTTTAAGATACGTTATGAAAATCCTTAATTTTCACCAGGCCCACCAATCAGACACAGGAAGGGAAAGGTCAGACTCTTCTAGAACAGCTGGAGCAAGAGACGCTGGGAGGAGAGGAGGGGGAAGAGGAGGACGAAGCTGAGGAAGAGGATGGAACTCCCTACTCGGCGGTCAAGAGCAACGATTTTCCAATGCCATCGGCAACGCCGGTCGCAACGGAGCTTGAGAAGGAGTTGAGGATGGAGCAGGAGATCCGGTTGATGTACGAGCAAGACTGCCTTCTGGAGCAGGTAAAGATATATTGTTCTAGAGTCTAGACCCAATGCTGTTGTCGACGTTCCATTAAGACGGAAGATGGTTAGAGCTTGGCTATTGCAAAGTAGTTTTCTTGATTGTTATTGCAAGGGTGATGAGTATATATGTATATGTATAGATATTATGCCAAATAAAATCTATACATATATTCATATACGTAAAAACTGCTTTTACATATATGTCGTCTAACATTTAGGTTTTAAAAAAAAATGTAAATAAAGATTAAGACACACTAATACCAAGGACTAAAGATGATCAACATACAACATTTCAGGGAGAAATATTAATTTTGGATACATTCTACCTGGGGGAAGCTCTTTCTCCTCTGTCCCTTCAACCGAATAAAATACTCCATTTCCCCCGTCCCCTTGTTCCCAGATGGCTGAGGCCAGGGCCGGGTTCGACGGCGAGCTGCGCCTGCTGCGCCACCAGAAGCTGGAGCTGGACTGCCAGGTGAAGCGGGCCGACCTGCAGCACGTCACGCTCTTCCAGGAGCTGCTGCTGCTGCAGGACTTTGAGGACAGCCAGAGCCCGCTGCAGGGGAGGCTGCAGGCGCACAGGGACGACGAGAGGGGCGTCATGGTACGGAGTGGCCGCTGTGTGTGTGTGTGTGTGTGTCTGTAGGGGGGGCAGGGGGGCTGGCACTGGGGGTTGGTCTTCCAGTACGGGATCCACCGCATGTATGTGAGGCAACGAGCCACACACACGTTACCCTTTATATCACTTCATTTCTTGTTCTCACTGTTTTAGTTTTATCATCGTGATTGTTGTTGCTGCTATGTGACTGTGAGG
>NC_136950.1:12272695-12492695 GCF_949987615.1 Pollachius pollachius | reverse complement strand
TAGATGTAGTAAAATAAATGTTTGCTCAACCAGCCTGTCTCTGTGGTGATACGACCTGTGGGAACACCCGGTTCACTGGGGAAATAAGCATGACAAGGTCATGGTCTCTGTGTGTCCAATCCATGCATGTTTGTGTGAAACAATGATCTACTTGGCAGTGCACTAATTGTTTTACCTAACTTTTGGTTGGTTCTTTGATGGGGGAGGGAGTGTGTGTTAGTGGGCTTTGAGTTTGGGATCTTGTCGTCGGCTAGACCTGTCTTTTCGAATGTGACTTGTGCGATCCAATCCCGCCAGAACACATCTATTGTCCATTGTGGCCCTTTTTGTGGTTGCATACACCCAAATTAGATTGGGTCGTATACTGTTGGAGTCTCAGCGTAGTGAAGACACAATCAGGCCATGATCAGATCAGAACCCCAACTGCTTGATTAAAACCACGCCTCATGCCCTGAACAGCATCTCATGCCTTTCAGTTTTCATATGATACTAACAATAAAAGTGCAGTGTGTTGGATTTACCCCTCCCATTCCAACGACATATGAGAAGCTGCGGTGGCCTGTACTGGTCTGTTAAGTGCCAGTAGGTTCTTCTAAAAAAAGATGTCATTGTCTACGACAGCATCAAGTATCCAAGAGTCAAGCGATGACGTTAAATTCTTCATTTGCATTTAGTTGTTTAGTCTGTACAACTTTTGGTCGTAGCTTCCTAGTCAAATGGTAATTATGTAAACAGACATCAATATTCATAAGTACCTATTGAAGTGGTTTCATAGCCTCATTGAAGTATGGCATGTGATGTATGAAGTGTGAGCCTCACTGCAGTGGGTGGATGGATGGGTAGAAGGATGGAAGGATGAGGGAATGGATAGAAAACTACATTGGCTCTATTTTCAAATTACACTAAATTATCAATAAAATTATATTTTCAATGCAATAGTATGTGGTTGTAATCATTTTGTGTGTCCACATTCTGATCTCCGTAGTATTGACTATTCTGTTGCAGTTGTGCTTATGAAACGTTTGGGGGCGCTAATACTGGTTTTGCATTTGTAACACATTTGGCGCAACTAAGCACCCTTACCTGCAATCATGTCGCTTATGCTAGGATTGTTGTTGGGTTTATTCTGCACAGTGTGTATATTTTTGTTAAGATTACTTTTAGTAGTCAATTCTGGTTCGAACTGTAAACCTGGAGGGAAAGGCTCTGTCTGCGTGCTCGTAGTAGCTGGGTCAGGTAATTGCTTTGTATTATAAACGTTGCCGATATTATTTGTAAATGATCTTACTTCAGCAGCGGTACTTTTTACGCCTCTTGAAATATCAGCCACATAAATATGAACAACAGAATCTGCCAAGGTAGAAGAAGGTTGATGATGCCGCTTTCATGCATACTATCTCAGGAGATGATGGTTTCTCCTGAAATAGTATGTAATCGTATTCTTTATACAACATTGTTGTTAGGTTGCAATAGTATTGCAAAGAAGTATTGCGGAAGTGTTGAGTGTTATTGTATTTCGTCAGTACTGATCTTGTAAAAAACTATAAAAATAAATGAACTATAGAATAGAAAGTGTGTATCTTCTAATACAAATATGACAATGATCTGTCATGGTATAACATTACACTTTATTCATTACACTCAATGGTTGGTTAGGCTATTACATTTACCCGTAAACTTTTGGATAAGATTAGGAATACAGTCTTTCCTTCAAATCCCCAAAACTTGGTTCTGTGTCCCATAGTTTTGTTAGTCAGAGACAGACATTGGTTTCATTTGTCTTCCCTAGAAATACATTTGTTTATTCATGACTGCATGTTTTACCAATACGTTGAACTACAGAGTTGTCATGTGTGTCCTAAACAGGGGGCCACACTACAGAAATTCTCCGACTGATGGAGAGTCTGTCGCCGTCCTATAAACCCCGCCACTACGTCATCGCGGACACCGACCGGATGAGTGAGGAGAAAATCCGTGCCTTTGAAAACGCCAAAGAAAATGCAGCCAGCGGGTCAAAGGTATACACGCCAGATGGAAAAGCAAAGTAAAAGTAAATAGGAGATAGTCTGGCATGAAAACAGCCATGTGAAAATCACCACCTCCAGCAGATGGCGTCATTGTAGTTTTTGTTTGAGTTTCACTAAACTGGAACGTAACCTGACGTGCCAGTAGGTTTGTTTCAAAGAACCATATGGTAAGTTGTCCTTGGAAACTGTTAGGAAAAGAGCAGGCACTTTAAAAAAATACTTGGCAGGTGATTGGATGAACCATCTGTCCATCAGCATAAATAAAGTTGTTTCTCATGGGACACATATTGGGCTGAACCAATGGTAGTTTGGCCATAACTTAAGCACATAATTTAAGCCTTTCAAATGTGAATCTGCCTCGTGAGGCTAGAGGATCGGTTACCCAGGATAGAATGCTATGCATACATCTTGTTCATGTAACGCCAGTTTCAGGCGTTGTCTGCGTTGTTTTTGGATGAAGAGGCCCAGACCAGGATATCTTTGGAGGCGATCTCCGTTTATTCTGAAAAAGGTGTAAATAACAACAATATCCTCCAGTCAACTCTTATTAACGTGAGTTCCTCTCCCAAGGAGTACAACATCCAAAGAGGAGAGGTCAAAGCGTGAAGCACATTTATAGGGGGGACCCACGAAAGTGAACGTCGGGGTACAGAAACTGAGTCTCAAACGTTCCACATATTGACTCAGGAGGCCGGACATGTCAGGTTATAACTATTAAAACAGATTTTGTGTAATTATAATGCTACATATTACTATTGTATATTTGAATCTGTTACACATATTACTGTTGTATAATTGACTCTGTTACATTCATACTGGATCAGTTTCAATATGTATATATTTTTTTGACATTGTTTGAAACACATTGTATATCTGCCGACTCAAGTTGGTAACCATTGGGTAGAAATGGCCTGTTAGTAGTATTGATGTGCAATAGCTCCAGCATTACTGATAAAAGACAACGTTTATCTCCTCTAGTATACGGTCCACCGGATCCCACGCAGTCGAGAGGTTCTGCAGTCCTGGAGTTCTTCGTTGAAGAGTACCCTCAACGCCCTGCTCTACTCCGTACCCTTGGTCTTTAGACTCCGACCGGACGTGGTACGTTCAACCTGCCGCTCAACATTTGAATATTGACTCCAGACTGTGTGTGTGTGTTTGTGTGCGTGTGCGCGTGTGTGTGTGTCCAGCTAGTACAATTCCCTAGCTCGCAGTTACGAGTACCCTCAATGGTGAATGGTCTCGAAGTAGCGTGCAACCCTGGTGGGCGTGTTGTTTGAAATGCTAACAGATGCAGAAATTGACTGGATTTTTGGAAAAGGCCCTCAAAATCCCAGCAGATAATCACTCTGGCCCACTGGGAACACAGCTGTCTTCTTGTCCAGCGTTGTAACTCCAAAAAAACACCCTCCGCAGTCTGATCCAACCGCATTTGCCCATATCAATTATTTTACCCGAAATATTATTGTTGTGTCCCTGCCTTTTTTTCGTTGTGCTCAAACTTTTAACTGCTGTGTCCATGACACTTTAGGCATGTAAAATAAATGAACCTGCTTGTTGAGTTGAAACCATGCATCCCAGAGAAATCAGCGGCCTCTTCTCCCAGCATTCCCTTCAGTTTGATTCTCAAGGCACCCCACCTGAGACCCTCTTGACTGGACCGACCGTCTTCCACCATCTGGTCACAGTGCAGCTCTCCTGGAGCATACTTAATATCCAAAGCTGGTTTTTATGTATGCAGTTATGCTTCAGAGGAAACCTTGTCTTTCTCTCGGTACCTGTGGTTTCTGAGCACTTTTAGAGTTGGAAGGGAAAGCTATCATTCTGGCATTAAGACTGTGTTGCCTAGCTTTGCTCACTAACACATTGTTTATGAAATTAGAATTCAGAACGGTGACATTCTCCCCATCTGTCATAACCAGATCGCGTGAATCCAATCACATCGAGGCCGGCTCAGTAATGGAGTGGCTTTGGAGATCTATTACGGCCTCAAAGATCATGCTCAAACACATCCGTCCTTAGATCTTGCCTTTGTGTTTCAGGCGACGGACAAAGCCATCGGTAATCTAATAAATCTTCTAATGCAAAAGCAACTGTTCATGTGAATTAAATTGAAGGGCGCAGCCTCGACAATCCCATAAACAGGGGCACTTAGCGTTACCTCTTTTCACTGCTAGGCTGCCACCTGGACTCCTTCGTAGCCCTGTATTTACACAGGTTAGTCCTCTAAGTAACGAGGCAATCGCACACTTACTGCAACCCCGGCTTTAGTCTGCGGCAGCCAAAGTGTCTTTTTTTCTTTTTTAAGAAGGTGCTTCAGATATCAAAGTGAGTACACCGTGTTTCTTTCTTATTTGGACTCATTGACCCCAAGCGTAGTGGAACGTGGTTGTTGGTTTAAGAATCTCAGACTTAATCAGCATCGTGGGCCCTATTCTGTCTTCTCACTCCCTTCTCCCCTCCCTGTTCCCGCCCATCCCCAGCCCTCTCCCTTTCCTCTGGTCTCCTCCTCTCTCCAGTTCCTCTGCACACTCCCCCCGCTGAGTGTGTTGTGTAACTACAGGGGCCCGGCAAGGAAGGGTCCTGTTCACAAGATGTGTGTGTGTGTGTGTGCGCGTGTGCGTGCGGCTACACCAGGTTTCCTGTTATCTGTTTCATGGGGGAGGATGAGTAGGAAGAGTGAGGCGTACGTGGGCGGAGCTGGGTGACTAGGCAGGGCCCTGGGACAGAGCAGGTCAACAGAAACAGATACGCAGGAAGATCGAGTTTGGCTTGTGTTCCATCGGGTCCAAATGAGGGCATGTCATCACTGTGTCTAGCCAGGATAGTAACGCACACATATTCCCCACCATACCCCTTCTTCTGACACACCGCCAAGGCTAAAAATGGAATGTGAAAAAGAAAATTAATCATCTACTGCGGCAGAAATTCACATTGATCTTCTTTTGAGTAAAGTGTAGATTCCACTTCTTCCTCTTCTTCTCTTTTTTTCTTTCCTCTGCGTGGAGAGATCCTGGCGCCAGTGAAGCCAGGCGCCAGGGTTCCAGTGGCTTGCAGATATCTCATCTTTAACTGCTCCTCTTACTACTGCTACTACGACGGCTGTCCCTGCCATTGCTCTGTGGAATGTCCGATCCAGTTCTTTCTGAGGCCCAAGTGACTTCAGTGTTGTTCCAACACCACCTCCTACCTCAAACTGTGTTGTTGTCGGGTGGCCGGTGTTGAAGAGTGGAGGGCTTGGAAAGATAGTGGCTCGTTAGTTGTTTGTCTCGACCAAACAAGGAACAAATACTTTGCCACAGCAGCGGCAAACGGGTCGGGGTTTTTGCATGTGTGTTCCACATACGACCGGGGAATGCTGTGTTCGGAGGGGGTACCCCCCCGCCCTCCCCCTCAATCCTCCTCCCCCGAGAGTCCCAGCCAGCAGACGTGCGTTGGGAACACGGGGGGAAGTAGAGGAGGCCGTGTGGGGGGGTTGTAGAGTGCCGGGGGGAAAAGGGGAGAGAAAGCGGAAAAAGGGGGACCCCGAACGGTTCTGGGGTATGTGCGTGTGATCTCCATAAAAGGGCATTTTGTGAGCTCACACTCCTCAGTCACTCAATAGACCGACGGCTCCCCACCACCACCACCACCACCACCACCACGTCCATTAACTCCAGATGTGTGGGTTCATCCACTAGGCCTGGGTTACTATGGTGTGGGGTGAGCCAGTAGCCCGGTAACCCACTTATCTTGGGTCAAGCCTTCGCTAAAAACATCTCCTTGAAGACAACCGGGAATCAGTTTATTTGTTATTTTACATGAAAATCATTAATCATATTTTACATAAAAATAATTTCACTCTGGGATTAGCCATCTAGGTGGACAGTCCCACTTGTGATGTCACTAAGGCGCAGGGCAGACTTTCAATGAATGAAAGACGCTATAAAAATGTAATTTATTATAATTTATGCCCTTTCATTTGATGGACACGTTTATCCAAAGTGCATACATTAGTATGGGTGGCCCGAGTGGAAACATGTTGCCTCCCAAATATAAATAAAGCTTTGTTTACTTTTCACCTATTTAGTGTCCCAAGTAGAACATTTTGAGACACATAAATAAACCCTTACTTTAACAATAAATAAAAACGACAGGGTAAAATGAATCAGAGAATGTCAAAGGTAGGATCCGGGTTTCGTTTGTAGAACTACTACTACTACGGGACAGCCTGACGCACTTGGACAACCGCTTCTGTGTTGTTTAGCTTGTGTAGGCCCGCAGAGCCAGGCCTGAGTCACGCAGGAAGGCGCGGGTGACAACGGTCAGAGGCCAAGAGCCAATATCGAGCCTGTGGGTATTCTCCTCTGTGTGGAGCTCGTTTCAAGAAGGATTCTAGTCAATGTGTAGTTGGTGGTCCCTACTCCCATAGGACAGGCCTGATTGGCCCATCTGTTTTACCTTAACCCTCGATGAAAGCAGCCATGCATGCCCTCACAATGGCCTTGTCTGTTCATTGTTGACCAGGTGCTAATCAGGGATCTGGTGATACGGTGGCCCTGTTGTTGTCAGGTAGTCAGGTATTGAAAGTGGCTCGCTGGGAATCACCTGCTATCAGGTTACCTGTCTGTCTTTTTACGACACTGATTTGCTTAGTATAGAGCATTTGAACTAGGGTGTTACTTTCCTAAAAAAAAAAAAAAATTTACTTTCAGTATGAAAGTATCACCTTGTGATTTCTGATGCATTTTCCATTATGTATGACATTTTATAGACTAATAAAATAATAATCGTCGGAAAGAGGCATGCAGGTCAATGAAGAGGAAGTGGATGTCATAGCCCAAGGCCATGTAAACATACAGTAACGTTGATGAGTTAGTGAGCACCGGTTTCTGGGAATAGGCAATGACCTTAGTCATCACAGCAGGCAGCCCTTCCCTCATCCTACCAGCTGCCTTCCCACAAACCCCACACCTATGATTAACCAATATGAAGTAAGTTTCAAAATTACTGTGACCTACATTTTGAACCACCCCTGCCATAACGAAAATTCCATATATTAACACAAATGTAAAAAGATAAAAACTGCCACGGCAAGTTGTCATTATAGAACCAGCGGTATATTTTGCATATTTTGCAGATTACGGTCTTCAAACCAAAAAGCAGGTGTCAGGTAGCATACCTGTTAGCTGTCACGCTTCTGCATGCCTTCCTGTAAGCCCAATAAGCTAGTATTCCGTATTGGCTAATGTTCAAACCACTTCAGCTACTCATGAGTTTTTTGGATTCTCTTACAGGGGAAAAGCAGAAGCGATGACTTAGAGTAAACCAAGAATCTATCATTATAGATTGCGCTCTTCTGAACATTAGTCTAAGTACTGTAGTCTCGCGTATCCCAAACTATAAGGTTGATATTACGTGTGCGTGTGTGTGCTGCCGTCCTGATTCTGACCGCGCTCCACAGGTTGATAGATGGACAAGATTTGCGCTAATAAACCCAGTGAACTCTCTCGTGAGGCCTCCAGAGCTGGCTGGCCAGTGGACTTTCAGCTCGCGCTAGAATGGGTTCCAGTGACCCAATCCCTGGATAAGGAATGTTCCAGGGTCAGCACTTCTAAAGAGTGATTGAGCAGAATTTCTAAGGGGGAAATTGTATGGGTGATGTCATATGATGTTTGAGATTCCCCACCTATCCCAGAGAAGACTGCGTAATGAGTATTAACCTATGCTACTATGAGTACTAGGTTGTACCTAACACCTATACAATATAAATAGTGTAACCAAACACTAAACTCATAACGGCACATGTTTTGGATGTTTCTGATTTCTTGTTTCGTGAATTACATTGTAGCACTTGTTTTGGATCTGAAGTTCAGGCTTTTTGGGGTGTGGCTATTCGCCTCACAAACACTGGTCACATACTTGCTTGTGGTCCCTCATCATTTAGTACACTCTTTTCATTTATCACTCCTGTTATTGTGTTTGAGGCATTTGCAACCCCTGCACGAATACCTCCGGACCGACGCCTTTCCAAAGGCCGCGTTTCGATCTGTGTGGTCAGCACTTCACCAGCGGTCGACAGCCTAGCCTCATTGCCACTTAGCTGGACCAACAGTTGTGTGGGAAATACCAACCCCCATATCAACAAATCTATTTAGAATCGGTCACATTTTGAGGGATGGTCGGGAGTTATTGGGACATGGCTGGCGACGCTTTGCTGTGTAAAAAGATTGTGCAAAAGTTTCATGGAAAAACTCAATGAACTTTGCTGTTGCAGCCCTTGTTGAGTTTAAAGTAACGACTTAACAAGTTAACATATCAAAATGACAATGATGTGTAATCAGAGAACAAAGAAGGAATTGCTTCACTGAAAGGATGGCTGACAACAATGCTGCAGCCAGTATGTTCTGTGAAAATTTGCTTTTGGAGTTTGTTTTATGGCCTGTCTATTCGGCCTGTGATTCACTATTTGCAGAGTTTCCCTGGCTGCCAGATATGAAACACATTGGCACAGAAACATAGCATGCTGGAGGTATGGACACAAGCAAACCTACTGTTTCAACTGAGATTGTACTACACTTTCCCCAACCTAAAAGACTTACCTCTTTCGAAAAAGCTCAGATACCAGAGCCGTGCTAAAACACGGCTAAATTCTATTCCAAGACGATGCTGTGAGCTCATCTTGCACTCTTGTTCGTTCAGTGTTCGTTCACCCACCTGAGCTTCGATTCTGAGGAGGGGAGGTCAGGCGTAGACACCTCTTGAATATTGTGAATTTCGAAGTACTAATTTGCAGTACTAATTTTAACCACTCAGTGTCAATGCAACATATTGTATCTTTAAGAAATTGTGAATCGAATGACAACTTCCCATTTTACTTGTAAATACACAGTGGAAATTACAGTGTGCCCGAAAGTATCGTTTGTGAAAAGAAACCGAATAATGATACAATGGCCAGGCTCCACCAGCCTAGCGCAGAGGAAAAGGGATATTACAGCTGTAGCATGTGTGCAGTCTGCCATGTCTGTGCAGCGCAGACTTTAATGATGACTTCTCCAGACAATTCAGGGCTTTCTCTCTCTCTCTCTCTTTCTTTCCCCTCGCTCTCTGTTTCTCCTTTCTCGCTGTTTCTCGTAAACTCCCCCCCCCCCCCCCCCCCCCCCCCCCAAACCCCACCTCATCTGCCCAACTCCCTGTTGATCCTATTTAGCCCAAAGCCAGTTCTTCATCTGATCGCTCACCTTCTGCTTGTTTAAATTGTCTCTCCTTCGACCCCCTCACACTCCCTGGTTAAGCCCCCAGGCTTTTTGTCTGAATCACCTGTCTAAAATGTCTGACTGTCTCCTTATTTCTGTCTCTCTCTCTGTATTTCTCCTCTCTCCCTCTCTCTTTGTCTTTCTCTCTCCTCTCTGTCTGTCTCTCTTCTCTCACTCTCTCTCTCTGTCTTTTGCCTATCCCCCATCTCTTTGTCTGTCTCTCTCTTTGTCTGTCTCTGCCTTTCTCCGCCTTTCTCCTCACTCTCTCTCGCTCTGGCTGTGTGTCTCTCTCTCTCTCTCTCTCTCTCTCTCTCTCTCTCTCTCTCTCTCTGCCTATCTTCTTTCTGTCTGTCTCTCTTCTCTCACTCTCTCTCTGTCTTATGTCCTATCCCCTATCTCTTTGTCGGTCTCTCCCCCTCTCTGCCTTTCTCCTCTCTTTCTCTCTGTCTGTGTCTCTCTCACACCTCTGTCTGTCTGTGTATCTCTCCCTCTGTCTTTCTGTCTATCTGTCTGTCTCCTCTCCCTCTGTCTCTGTCTCTGTCTTGAGGCTGTACTTTCATGCTCAACAGAGTTCAGCACATTCCTCTGCTTGGAGAGCAAATTGAGCTGAGGCCCTTCTTAAAAGAGGAGGGGGCGGGGGGGTTCTTACTTTTTGTTTGAAAAAGATTTGTATTTTCCAGAGTGAATCCACCTGAAATTGTACACGCTGTTTCTGAGACATTCCTTTTTATATTAAAGAGGCAGCTGGCTGGATTTATATTGGAGGTCTACAAATCTACAGATTTGTGTGTGTGTGTCCGTGTGTCCTAAGCTGGGGCTACAATGAAACACACATTGACCTGTGCGTCGACAATTATCTTGCATGTGAGCCACAGCGCAAAAATAACCATCAACAGAAGACAACCACTTTACAACACTTAGCATCAGCTGACCCTCATGTTTACTCATTTCCATATTACACTAAAGCATAAAAAGATAACCGCAATGCAATGTTATCCGCGATTATGATAGGGAATTGTTTCCCTCTCCAATAAATTTTGACGGCCATGGTGTTTGCTGTTAAAGTAAAAAAAAGTATTTAAAAAAAAGGATAATTTCATTTTAAGGAAAGTTATCTTGGATAACAGACTGTCGTCCTATTTCTCAGCCTACCCTAGTAGGCTGTAGTGGAAGTGCTCACACGCCTACACAGCCATACAGTTGGAGATGGTTGATGCTTTCCCCCCTCCAACTGTGTTTCACGCATCGCAATATTCCTGACCGTCGCACTGCTCCCGGGTGGCTCCCGGTAACCCGGTCTCTCTGTGTGTTGTTGTTACAGGTGCTGTGCAACGGCCCGGGCACCTGCGTCCCCCTGTGTGCGTCGGCTCTCCTGCTGGGGGTGTTGGGGCTGAAGAGGGTCCTGATCATCTACGTGGAGAGCCTGTGTCGGGTGGAGACCATGTCGCTCTCCGGGAAGATCCTCTATCCGGTGGCTGACTACTTTTTCGTGCAGTGGTCGACTCTGAGAGACAAATACCCCAGATCTATTTTCCTCGGGAGACTGGTTTGAAAAGTCTGAATCGTGTGAGGAACGTGTTTTGGACTGAGCAGCGAATCTTGGGGAAATGGAGTACAACTTTTTTCTTTTTTTCTTGTGGAACGCTCCGTTGGAGAAAACTCTTATAGATACAGGTCTTCATTTTTATTTGGTGCTTTCTAAATTTAGTGGACATGAGATCGTCCTGGTGTTTGGGTTTTGAAAAGAACCCAGGTACATTCCCCAGGGCCCGCAACCTGAACCTGGAGGAAGCCCACCTGTCGCTGGCCTCAGTCACTGGTCTCGGTCACTGGTCTCGGTCACTGGTCTCGGTCACTGGTCTCAGTCACTGGTCTCGGTCAAGGGACATTCCATAAGAGGTACGATGACGTACACAGACACAAGAAGGAAGGAATTCTCTAAATGTTTCCACCAAGGACGGCCGGTACCACTTTTTCCACTGCTGACAACCATTTCAAGTCTTTTAAGTACCGGTTAATATGATGTGGAAACGTGACCCGAACCAAAGTGTTCCATTAACTGACAAGTAAAGACGTAAACCACACGTCATGGTGGTAATATAGGACATTAGAAATAGATAATATTTATCCCATAGAAACCATATATAAGATGTATGAACAATATTAGAAGGCTAAATGGTTAAGAGCATCACAATGTGAGTTGGACCACATGCAATGTTAGAAATAAAGGTGTTTTTATCATATCATTTGATCATATATTTTCAATAGCTATATTTTGGGGATGTTCTCTCATTCCCACAGTCTGCTAATATACCAATATCTCATACCAGTACACTACAGGTCCTTCCCTCAACTCTTTCAAGCAAATTTGGGAACCATTTTTGTTTTTACTGATTGCACCAACTTCACCAAGGAAGTTTTCTCATGGTGACTGTAGTGCAAGTGGTGCACAACAGCACATAATAACATGTTTTATCGCCGATGGCAGTACGTGCCCATTACTGACATAGCTGTACTTATTTGTCTCAACAAATTTATAAAAGCCTTCAATGAATATAGTAGCCAGCTGTATGTAGGCAAGCGACTAAATGTTACAACTGTAATTTGAGTGTTGGTATTATTTGTAGCTGTGGTGTTGAGTGTGGTTTAATTAGTTTTATCACGGTAGCTGTTGGAAGCTCTTTGCTGGTAAAGTGTCGAAGAGAGGGGGAAAAGGTTTAAGTTTCCCATAATTCCAGTCGGACCAGAGTTCATGTCGTCCCCCATTCTTGATGAACCCCCATCACAACGCTTTCAGGAAGTGTCTGGGATCATTGGAAGGGATCATTTGTTTGGGTGTGGCCAAACCAGCCGATATATCTTCTTAGTATGGGCTGTGAAATGTCAGCTACACACAGACACATTGACACTATATGTGACTATTATGGGCTTTACAGACCCAGTGATTTACCATTGAAAAGTACACATGTTGCTCTGGCATCAATTTCCCAGCCTCATTTTGGTAAACACATGCTTAGCTTGTGGTGACATCTGATCTATATTCAACCTAAATCTATTTTTTATGTAGAAATTGAAATTGTTATCATAGTAGAGAATACCGACTCCTACTTTTTTTTGGTTGAACCATTTAGATATACCACCAGGACTCACTTATTGAAGTATATCAGTCTACTCTTGTTTTAAGAGAATCCCAAAAAATAAGTGAACCTCCATTGAACTGATTCAGGGAGCTGTTTGTGTTTGTTCGTGTTCATGAACATTGTTTCTACTGTTTGTCTTAACTTTTTTCTGTCCGTTTCCTGTTCCTGGATGTAGAGCAGGACCGGAAAAGCACATGGTCTAAATTAAGAGCTCCTCTTGAGCGACACCAATAATGGGGTGAAAGAGATTGGAGAGTGCAGATGAACACAGGGCTGTGGTGATATTCATAATGTATACTTATATTTAATCATCCGTGTGGGATATGCACACACAGCTGGTGTCTGCTCAACGCAATAACTTCATGTTTTTGCTCCCAGTATGCAGTCAAACATTTACAATATTAATATCTGTAGTTGCATTTTTTTCCCCACAAAAATAGGACACCAGTTCGTTCCGTGTGAAACATGAGTGATCCACGACATGAACATAGAGATGACTGTACAGGAATGCGACTTCCCTGGGAGTTTTCTGCGGTCACCGCACAGAACCATAAATGATACCCTTTCGACGGCACGTCCGTCGTTTACCATATAATAAACTGCCACGCCTGTATCACCAAGAATTATTACCGGGCCGTACAGGCTCCGTAGCACCGCCCTCATCTGCGGGTGCTGCAGGCGAGGCCGCCGGTGTAGATGTTGGCAAACGACCCACTTGCAGGGTCACGAAATCGCCGGGAATGAGACGGAGAGCACGGTGGCAGACGTCCAACCGGGGAGGTAATCTGAACCTGACTCGGGGAGCCCTTGAGATGTCTGCCATGTATGTGAGGTTGTTCGGGGAGAAGGCAAGGCCAGGCCAAGTCTGGGCTTATTCCAACCTGTCTCGTATTGGTCCTTAGATTGTCCTCAAAACCACCGACACCAAGGCTACAACATACACACATAGGCAATTGTTTAAAGGGTTTCTCCATGATTTGTAAAAGGAAAAGAAAAGAAAAAAGGGTTAATTAGTTCTCTTATCCGTTTCCACGTTATCACACTATACCCCATGAAGGCAGAGCAGGATTATTATGAATGATGACTGAGTCACAGTAACCCAATGCTTATCGTTTGAAATCAGAGCAGCCCTTATTCGGCTGACGACCCACTTTTTTTAAGAATTACACCCTGGCCCAGGATCTAAGAAGCCGAGGGTAGGTCAAACAAGGCCACCTTTCTCTGTTTATGAATAAAAAGTACCGTATTACTGATTTCCAGCCGTTATGTGATGTATTTTTCATTCAGGCCTTCATTCAACCATGACGTGGCTATAGAAAGACATCCCAAATCTGCCATCCACTGTTTATGCGGTTTATTCAAGTTGAGGAAATATGGAAATACCAAGGACTGGATCTCTTTATGGCTCATAGTAATCCCCATGTTATTTGTGATATTAACAGGTACACAATGATTGCTAAACAGCAGCATACATAGGCAACAGAGCAGAGACCCTCCAAGAGGAGGGTCTCTGCTCACTATGTAAAATAGGCGCCTCTGATTGGTCCATCATGTTCTGTCAGTCGTTGACACTCTGGAGAGAAAAAAAGCCTCGGTTAGTTTGTTGACTCAGACAGGCTGCTTCACTCCGCTTCGCTTTCCCACACCAGATCTGCACGGATTTATTTTCTCTGAGGACTTTTGTTTTGAAGGGACTGTGGTTTTTACTAAGTTGCATAGCACAAGTGCTTTTGCTACATTTTATTGCAGTGTAGCCGAAGATATAAACTTATTATTTTTTATTTATCCAAATAAAAAAAATGACTCAATTCAATAAGGGACCGGCCTACGGATTATCCGCCGAAGTCAAAAGCAAAGTAAGTAGGCTGTTTTTTTCTCCTTCGTAAAATACTAAATGGAAAGGCGTTTTACACGAATCCATCTTTCGTGGAGCGATCTTTCAATTAAATCAGCAGTCGAGGACTTGAAGGGTTTACAAAGTTGAACCACATGTCGGGCTCATCATGAATGCTGGCTTTATGCGTTCACCTTTGAATAAACACACTTTTCTCCCGAACTTTGCAGACCATTTCATCGCAGTCGATTTGCATCGCCCCCATTGGCATTCTTTTCATGCATGTGCAACCTTTCATTGTTTTCTATTTAATCTCTTCTAAAGTTTCCATTTTGTCTCTTGATGTGAAGCTACTGCGGTCTGATTTGGAGGAGATGTGGGATCCTATTGTGCAGTGAACGCCAAAGTGTGTGCATTTTTGGTAATTCTCTTTTAATGTATAACGTTACTGAAGGAAAAATGCCATGGAAATACTTGATTATAGTGAAATCCAGATCAAGCTCATTGTTCCTATAGGGAGGAGCTCCAGTAGCTGCAGCACAGTAGATGGCTCCTGAGACCGTTTAGTTTACTTGTGGGAATGATTATCCTATTCCCTTTTAATCCCCTAAACTTTTACTGCACAGTGATGTGTGCCAGTAGGCATAAAAGTGTAAATAAAAAGCCACATTTTGTGTTTCAACACGATCTGCAAAGTTTGCTTTGCAGATTTCGAAGAACTATCTTTGTAAACAAATTAGTTTTTTAGGATGGGAAATCTGTTTGTGTCGTAAATCATGCTCGATTTTCAGACTGACGATGGTGTATAGGCCTTATGTCGCATCAATGGGTTTTTGGAGTTGTCTCCTGTTCGTAGGAAATGGCTAAATCATGACATCATCGGAAAAACCTCAGAGCAGGAGCCGATTTTAATAGGCCCTTTTTAGTGAATGGGTCGAATTCCACAGTTAGGCTTTAACTTGCATAATGTTGTTTACAGTCACGTTAGTTTGGTTAGCAGAAACACGGAAGGTCAACACTCAACTGGCGTTAATTTTTTTAATGAACCTTTAACGGAACACTAATTGAAAGTGGATTAGATTCTGCCGCTGGCCAACAGTCTACCTTTCTAAAGGGGAAGTCTCATCTCAGTCCTATTTTCGTTTTCTCAATTCTAGTTTCCACTTAACTGGAAAACCAAAATGTGACGCAGAGACATTTTCCTGGGACAAAAGAATGTGGCCGGGCAGGGGGGCCCTCTCCCTCTGCGGGCTGTGTTGCTATAGGTGTGATTCCCTACCCTGGGCTCCTTGGGAAGCTGCGCGCGCTGCATGCCTGGAATTCCAGAGCTCAAATGAAGCACTTACACTTAGACTATATATCATACTACAGTACACACACACACACACACACACACACACACACACACACACACACACACACACACACACACACACACACACACACACACACACACAAGGGATTCTGGAGCCATACTAGCCCTCATGAAACATATTATTGGAAATCCTATTGTCTATTAAAGCTTAGTTGGATTTTTCTGAGGCAAAAGCTATGTATAACTACACTAAATATCTGCCTATATAAAGTGTAAGTTCACACTTTGTTTCTTTCAATCCGTCAAACCCATTGGCTCACAGGAGCTTCTGGAAGTGTATTTGGGGAACTGCAGTTGAAAATTGATTCCAATCCCATGTTAATCGTTTTTTCTTTCTTTCCACCGTCACTGCCAATATGCTTGCCACACATTTTTTTAACTGAAGTGCAGTCTCTCAACATCAACTGGCATGTGTGTGTGTGATGGAGAGCATGAAAAACAGCTCAGCCAAGCTGTTTTCTGCCTGTTAACACAGCAATGAACGCCATGAACACTTGTCACTCAATGAGTTTCATATAAATACTGGTGCACCAGTACCCCCCCCCCCTCCCCCACCACCACAAAACTAACAATGATCTTCTCAGACAGAAGACTGAATCCAATCTATTGGTTCGGGGTCATGATATGACCTTGTAGGCATAACCTTTCAACATGCTATTGATGAATCAATACTGAAGTGAATGATGTTGCAGATTTATCCCGAGGTTAACTTGTCCTCTTCAAACCCCTCGGTACTATAACAATCTTGTACTCTAGTCTAGTGTTGTTCTTCTGTTTCGGGTCAGTGATGGGAGCATCAAGCCAATCATGCCAATATTATATTACTGCTGTTATTACATTGACTTATTTAAAGGCCTCAGATGGTTAATAGTATAATTTCACTAATTGAAATGTAGAGCCAGCCTCTTCTTGTCTACCTGGTCTTGGCTGTTATTTTTTAATGAACCTGGGTATGCAGTAGGCTACGGCCACTCCTCCTAATCAGAACCTCCTCCTCTAGTCAGGGAAGCAAGAAGGAGAAGTGCTGGCAGAGTATTAGATTGGCAGCCAGAGAGCCCTCCCACACGCTAGCGCTCTGTTTACACGTTTCTCCCAAGACCCTAGTGTCTTTGACAGCCGTGGCAGAGTTCATGAACTCTCACAAAGACTTGTTCCTCTAGCTAAACCTGCTGGAGTTTTTTTAGCTTTAGGTTTTCATGGATGTTTATGCAAAGCAACCTGTTTAGTGCTTATTGCGTGACGTGTTTTTGTTTAGTTTATTATCATTATTGTTATTATATTGAGAAATGGCCCGTTCATTAATAATTATTTACTAAAGATTATCTAGCCAAGCATGGACTGCGATTTTCTTTGAAATGGCTACCCTGTTTGAATGACTTTTTGGAAAATTTTGGAACCTAATCTTCAATGCTTTGGTCTGATCTGAAATACTGTTTGCCGTACTGAATTACGGTTTGCTTTTCTTACTATAGATAACAATCTTTAAACCTGTTTGCAGCTGACACTAACTTGGCAAGAAACTACAGTTCCCTGTCCAGTCCTTTTTTGAATTTTTAAAGTAAATATTTTTTTAATGATTGAAATATGTTTGCCAAAAATGTAGATGTAGAAGTAACAATATTTATTCTTGACATTTGACTTTACCCACATTTCAGTGCAAGCAAGCTCAATAATTATTTGTCCATTGTCAATGGACGCCTTAAGGTAAACTAGTTGTTACTAGTTTGGGACCGGTAATCCTTAAGTGTGTCTCTTGTCTTTGTTTTTCCCTTTCCCGTCCTGGTTTTAGTTAGATCATGGCCGGGCTTGTTGCCTCTGAACTAAGCAAACAGATCTTTGTTTGTTTAGGGCCTACAGGACAAAAGTCCTTAAACCAAGTACCATTGTGACCAATACAAATGGGAGACTAATAATCCTTTATGCATTGGTTGGTTGGTTATTGGAGTAGAGTGAATCATTAATGTCCCCCAGGGGACAATTGGTTGTACAACAGTAGCCTACAAAAAGTAGTCCCATGCAAACAACAAATGGATAACACCAACATCGTAATCATCAGAGATAAAGTCATACAATCAATGAGGGCCAGCGTGGGACATACTGGGAGTCAACTCTTAAACTAAACAATTGATAATAATGACAATTCACCACCGTGTAAGTTAGTTAAATATCAATATAAACAAGGAAGCCTCTTGACTTTGTTGAAGAAACCAATGGCTGAATTTATAAGAGGATGGTCTGTACCATCCTGGGAACCTGAACCTGTCTCCTGATGGGAGGAGATGGAACTCTCCACACAGAGGGTGTGGAGAGTCTTCCCAGTGGCTCTGCACAGCTGAAGATTGGTGAATGGCAAATGGCATTTAATGACAATACTGCCAACGACAGCAGCTTATTGAACCACATCTGTCTCAATTGCTCAGAGTAGACAGCCCGACAAAAGAAGGCATTTGTGTCTGTTCCCACAAGCTCGGGCCCAGTGGACCCCCACCGCAAGTGCATCCTCTTATTCAGATCCAGACCTCTAGAATAACGGGATGCAGTGGCTGTTGTTATTGTCCCGCCGCACCTCACCAGGTATTCAGTTTTTGTTGAGACTGCATTTCTTTTTCTTTTTTATAGAGACGTACTCGTCTCCGTAAGATTACTAAGTCTCACAGACAATGGATTATTTCAATCCACTTCCACCCCCTGCGCAGAAGCAGGTGTGGTTTTTCTTTGCTATGTTGACACACACACACACACACACACACACACACACACACACACACACACACACACACACACACGTAGTGCTGTCGCTCCGTGGGCGTTCATTCATTGGCCTTTAAACTCATTGGGAAGAGAGGGGGAGGGGCGGTTCTGGCCCAGAGCCCGGATGGACAGGGCTCAGCTTGAGGTTTCCCTGGGAGAGGGGCGACTAGCGTGGTGTCGCTGCCCCCCCCCCCCCCCCCCCCCCCCCCCCGTCCTGAGTTCACGACCTCTGCATAGCCACCACAAGGTATCAGTGCCAAGGGCAGCTCCCCTTATTTACAACTCAACTGACGTGGCCATCCTTCAGAGTAATGGCTGTTGTGGGAGTGCGGGGGGGGGGACCTCCTGGGAGGCTGTGTACAGTATTTTTCCCATGCAATGTGCTGACACTGCGACGTTCTTCGAAGTCAGTCTGGCGTTCAGTCTGCCAGGCTGCACCTTGATAGGTCTGTTCCCTTTTGTTAACCAAATGCTTTCATTAATGAACGGGATGGAGACTGTTGTTCTGGTTGTCATGGTCCCTTTCCGAAAGTTGAGGAACTGTTTTTCTAAGTTGGGTTTTTCCTTTTAATATGGTTTTGTTGTTTAGTAGTTTCAGGCTTTATCCTTTTTATAGCAAAGAAAACCTGACCTGTGTTTATTTCTATTGAGTTCAGAATTGTTTAGAGTCCTTTTCTATCTACAGTATAGCACAAATACTTTTCAATCAAGGCTCAAATAAAGTAAACATTTTATTTGAGAACATTGGATGATTGCTTCCATTTCTGTTTTCAATAAGAAAAAGATCCCTGCTTTCTAGAGGCTGTAAATCTGTCACTTGTGTTCCTGTCTTGGTTTGGAAGGCTGTGAGACACTGCTCTTCACTTGACTTCCAGCTATGAATGTTAGAGTAGTGGAAACTGGTTTTGCCTGTTGATTATTCTGTTGTCTGTTCAGTTGACATTGATGTCAACTGTCGATCAACCTTATTCTTTGAATCTCTTCACAAGTTGAGTCAGGCTGTGGTTAAATATTAAAGGGAACCATCTGCAATATTGATCTAGCCATAGTTCAGTAAACGCCATGTGTATGATTCACTAAATGGTTAATCTGCATTGTGGTGCTGGCCAACATGGGGTAACACACTGGTGGTTGGCCAACTGCGCGTTTCAGTTCAGGCACTGAGGCCCTCGTTCACATTAAGATGGTTGTCCATTTGATCCGAGAGGGGTTTGACCACCAACTCCTTCTCTTTCAACTTTAACCACATGCCATTGTTCAGTGGAGGGGTTTTCCATGTAGGGCTGGGCTGTAGACTGGCTAGCTGGTTATTTATGTGGCTGGAATCCGAATGTTTGCTGATATAGCGGTTACAATTGTTATCAGTATAACACAAGTGTGTTTTTTACAACCTAGTGTTGGCATGTATGGTCTGCTCACAGCTTACTGTGTGTTCTACATTTATATTTAATTATATTTATACTTGATGATAATTTATCATGATGTCAAAGTATACTGGTATCACCATATTCTGTGGGTGGGTGCATGTCTACATTGGTTTCTAGAAAGGTGAACGGGTTCCACATTGCTTTCTCTCTTGGTATGTGGCTGTATGTTTTCATACTGTCATAACTGGGTAGGTAGAGAGACGGGATTGGCTGAAAGGTCGTCAGGGGGTACAGTTTTCAACTTTGACATTTCTTGTTTTATTCCAGATGCACATTTTGTAGTGCCTCAGGAGATAAAAGAGAACAGGATCTTTTTAGTTTTTTTCTTAGAAGTGAACTGGTGTGGAGTGAGAGGAGGGAAATCTCTTCTCTATAATCACCCTCTCCCTGCTCTAGCCCTCTCTCTTGCGCTCTTTCTTTCTCTCTGTGGTCTCCGTGTTTCCCAGAGGAGAACTCCAAAAACTGTGTACTTAATGCCTGTCTTATTATTTCCTAAATGACAGTGCTTTCCAGCCTGGTACTATGGACAACTTTCCACTTTAGGTAAACTACTTCCACTAACCTTTTCTCTCCAACCTCCCATGCAGTCATGGTCGTGGAACACAACATCGCTTGGCCTTTAACAAGAGCGCGTGAACATTTTAGCTTTTGTTTTTTCTCGCTCCAGTGGGTAATATGAGGAACGATACAGATATGTTTTCAGCCTCAAGTTACAAAGCAGTTTGGCCACATCCTGCCCTGGTGGCGTCTGGTTTCTGGATGCTACACTGAAACGGCCTGGCGATTGGAGGCGGGGGGGGGGGAGGGGGTCATGGAACTTGGGCGAAATTAAACAATCCTTTCTGTTTGTGTGAAGGCCAGCAGAAGTGCAGACTCTATACAGTGGATGAACTTCAATGTTTTTTGTTTGTGATGCGGTCAAACTGTATTTTCCTCACTATACTATCGAAGCTTTCCATCTATAGCACTCAGGGATCGAAGATCTCATGAGAGTCGGGGATCTCCCAGATGATGGAGTATGCGTAGCACGTTTTATGGAGCTCCAACCGGGCGTCGTGTTCCCCGTCCTCCGCTCCTCACCTCCGCCAAGTTTTGGGGCTTGCGATGAGCGCACATATAACGTATAAGGCACACCCTTCACCACCCAGTAGTTGGCAACACGGGCGATGGCAAATCTGTACAGTGTCTGACGACAATTTGATCATCTACTTTAAGTGGTTCGGAGTGGTTGGGGTGTAGAAGCTGTTAAGGGTTCACATTATGGGTTGTATTTTGACAAGATTCAGCACCTTTCCTTGTTTAGATACTATCTAGGTAGCAGGACCCCATCTTATGGAAGCCCCCAGACTGACAATGTCTGGCCAGACTTTCAAGGTCTGTATTCTCCTATCGTTTCAAATGGCCAAATAGGCAACTGTAAAATGTGCTATTTCAGTTCCCATTCCAGTGGCCAATGTCCTGCAGTACCCCCCAGGATGAGGGGGGACTACTGGGGTTTGGCAGGAAGACCAGATGTTTAATCTCTCTACCTCGCTCTCTTTTTTTTATTGTAGTCCTCAGAAACTGACGAGCTAGGAACGCTGTGTTTATGGGACTGCAGCCAATACTAGAGTGCTGTTTACAACGAGCCCATGAGCTAATGGCTGCAGCCGCCATGGAAGTTTTATTACAGGAAAGACCAAAAGGGATTGTTTCACACACCATCGTCTGCCCGGAAACGCACGCATGGTCAAGGACCTTTCGCTGTTCAGAGTCACTTTTTATACATCCCACTTGTAAACGTAATGTTCCATCTACTGACTGATTTGGGAAACATGTATTTCTGACCCATTCTGATTGCGTGTATACCTTTCCAAAATGTGAGCTTCCAGATGTAAATTCACATGGCAAACGTCATTTTCCTATTTATTTTATGCTGCCTCCGTTTCAGTTCCTGAAATCTGACTAGACTTGACCTTGACCTAGAGATGGAGTGTTTACAAGAAGGACGGAAATAAAATAAGCCGTAGAGATGGGGCCCACAAGTGGACTCGTTCTCACAAATAGCGCTTCTTAGATGGAGAGAGTTTTCAGACGCAATCAGATGTGTTGTGATCTCCGGTCTGTTCTTTTTGAGGTCAAGGCTAGAGCGAAACAATGCTGATCCGAGTGGTGTAGTTTGACATGCGGAATCTGTCATTTTTATCACAACAAACCCAGATGGAAGTCGTACACTATTGTTTGGATGTATTTTCCGATTCGGAATTGTTGGATGACCAAGCTTTCTTATGTATATAGCGATAGTCTTACCTCTTACTTAGCTATGGTTGCAACCACCACAATGGTAGCAACAATGCAAAGTTGGGCTGGACTTCAAAGCAGTCTTTGATCTTCTGAATCAGGGTCTCTGGGCCTTATAGTCCATGTGGTTAGCTGTGTATCAATACTGTTGTTACCCCTTCTAACCCCCATCTGGGGATTCTAAAAGGAAGAAATCCTAACGGAACAGAAGAGGGTGGGGGAAAATGTCTTTGATTTAAGCAACTTAAAGGCAATTGTCCACACATCGCAGAATAAACATGCAACTCATTTTCCTCCATACATGTACCAACATGGTAATGCTTATTTGACAGGCACAACGTATATATCTAAAAACACGTATATATTTGAACATCCATATGCTCTCTGGACCTCAATGCTTTAGTTCTACAGATGTCATGCATCTCTAAAAGGCCTCTGATGTTTTGACCGGTCAGTTTGTCATTGGTTTCGGTTGACCAATTCACATAACGTGACTCGAGATGTTGGTCTCCAAAAGCCACAAGATGACCGGCATATTTTAGTGTCTGAGGAGGGTTGGCCGATGCAGATGTTGTCCTTAACCACACCCGTTGCAGTGTTTTTAAGTCACAATTAACATTGTTAATTAATCATATGTATCGTTTGACCCTTGCATAGATCGCTCAGAAGTACGATCTGCAACGGGAAGAGGAGCTGCGCTACTGGATCGAGGAGGTGACCGGGATGCCCATTGGAGACAACTTCCAGAAGGGCTTGAAAGATGGGGTCATCCTAAGCGAGTAAGTGTGTGTTTGTGTGTGTGTGCGTGTGTGTGTGTATGTGTGTGTTTGAACGCTGATAGGGTTGACATTGCAGAGGTGTGGGGGAATTGCAATGTTCCAGGCTGATCTCGGCCAGAAAATAAAAGATGCTCATGTCCAATATCCAGTTATGGTCAGAACAGCAGATCATAATGAGTCTCTTTTCAAACTATATTGGCGCCTGTCAGCCAAATGATGATGTTCCATGTCTGATCTTATCTCGCTTGTCTTCCCCCAGATTGATTAACAAACTGCAGCCCGGCTCGGTGAAGAAGATCAATCACTCACAACTCAACTGGCACAAGGTGAGACCTAAGTGTTTTTACCCTCATTTTATAGAACTGTTCATTTCCTTCGTGGATCCTTGCAACAAACAAAGAAAGTCCCCAATAATAATGAGGCTATTCAGAACACGACCTGGGAACAAGTCATTCATGAAACTCGCTCCGCTTCAAGTGACCGAGCCAGCGTTGCACTCTAACCCTACTCTGAGCTGGGATTCCCCAGTACCCCCAACACACACAATCATTCCCATTCTTCTCTCTCTTCGCCTCCCTGCCTCCTCGCCCTGCAGCTGGAGAACCTCGGGAACTTCATCAAAGCCATCTTGGCCTACGGCATGAAGCCCAACGACATCTTTGAGGCCAACGACCTGTTTGAAAACGGGAACCTCACTCAAGTTCAGACCACACTGCTTGCCCTGGCGAACATGGTGAGCCACCGCCGACCTACTATGAAGGCTCATGTGTTTGTGTCCTCTGTGTTCGCCCTCCCCTCTTTTTCTCTCCCAATCTTTTCAACAGCCATTGTTAGTGACTAACCTATTTTTGTTTTCTTAGGCAAAGACCAAAGGTATGGACACAAAGTTTGACATTGGTGTGAAATATGCAGACAAACAGGCTCGGCATTTCGACGACGACAAGATCAAGGCAGGCCAATGTGTCATTGGATTACAGGTGCGAACGTTGTAGTACTTTTGTGTGTTTGTTGTATTGTTGTATGTTTTTGCATGTACGTATCTAACAGGACATTTTTTCATCAATGATTTTTTATCACTTTGGAAGGAAGACCTTGTTTAAGTCTCGGTAGAGAGTCTACCACAAATACTAGGTTAAACATGATGATTGTGTATATCATAATGATGAACTCTTCATTCAATTAGAATTTCCAACACCAAAAAGTGCAAGAAGTACAATTTACGGTCACAAGGACCCACTTTGTCGATGACAAAACCCATTCGCAGACTAAGCTCGCACCCATTCATAATTCTTCTTAACCTCTTTTTAATTTGTTCTTCTATTCAGATGGGAACAAACAAGTGTGCGAGTCAGGCAGGAATGACGGCTTATGGCACCAGAAGACATCTCTATGACCCAAAGACGCACACGGACAAACCCTTCGACCAGACCACCATCAGCCTCCAGATGGGCACCAACAAGGGAGCCAGCCAGGTGAGGAATCGCACACCAAGCACTCGCATGGCCATGTAGACGGAGTCAAAAGTTGTTTATCAAGAGTTGATAAGAAAGTCGAATCAAAACCACTTTGATTGAACCCCATGCACTTTTGCTCAACACTGATGTGTGAAAATTGCAAAACAAAATAGCGTATAAAACGTCCATTCTAAGCCCGGGCGTCTATTTGCTTCCATCAAGATCACCACCCGGGCCTTTATTTTGGACAAGCCTTTTAATTCCTTTCTCACAGAGCTTTCACAAAACGAAAAGCGGAAGAATCAGGTTTTTGTAGATTCTACCCAAGCCGTTTACTGTAATTAGACCAATAAACACGCAAGAGATATAAACAGAGCACTAAAGGACCAGCCAACGGCAGCTTATACGGTCTCAAGAGAGCCGCTTACCTCACTGTAGTCCAAAACTTTCTCTTTCACCACTCTATAATCATAGCATGATTGTGCGGTTGTGTATGTAAGACGTGTTGGGGAAAGTACAGAACATTCCCATATTAAGGGACAGGTGGCAAACCTAGATGGGGTAATGCATTCTTTCGGTTTTTAATTCATTATATCGTCATTTATTTTCAGCATGTAGAACAAAAAAAAAATCAACAAATAGATTGCAGTGAGGTTGAGGCCAAAAGACAAACTTCAAAGCCAAAGTCAGCTTTATAGTCAATTCCAAAGTATGTGCCAGACAAATAGAGGAATTTAAATTGTGTTTGCCTCTTACCCACGTTACAATAAGGAGAAAAGGAGAAAACTTGGGGAAATACTTCTGAATGCTTCCGGGTTTACAACTGCGGACCGGCGTTTATTTGTCTAAAACAACTTGCCTCACCTTCTGAGGGCCTCCTGCATGAAACGCCTTGTCCCCTGAAACATGTTGCTAAAGCGTCGCCCCGGCGTGTGTTCTGTGTCCGTGCAGGCAGGCATGTCCGCCCCGGGCACCCGCAGGGACATCTACGACCAGAAGTCGGCCGTGCCCATGGACAACTCCACCATCTCCCTGCAGATGGGCACCAACAAGGTGGCGTCCCAGAAGGGCATGAGTGTGTACGGCCTGGGCCGGCAGGTGTACGACCCCAAGTACTGCGCCACGGCCACGGAACCGGCCGTCCACACCAATGGCAGCCAGGGCACGGGCACCAACGGATCGGAAATCAGCGACAGTGACTATCAGGCGGAGTTCCCCGACGAGGAGTACCCGGCCGGTTACCACGACGACTACAGCACCCATTACAACGACCAGGGTATTGACTATTAGTGGCTACCTGCACACCGCCGCCCCCCGTCCCCCCTCCCAACCACGAGACGGCCTGCCCCTTTTAACCCCTTCCCTCCTATACCGCTAGTCGGAGCAGTATTAACACAATGCGTATTTTATCGACAACACAACAGAGCAAGACTTTTGCTATCCTCGCTAGTCTTTGTTTTTTCTTTTACTCTCTTTTTTGTTTCTAAGCAATAAGATTCAGTCGTTGCCTTGAGTGCGTTTCACCTCATTCGCTGCTCCCCCCCAACCTAAGCGGCGATGGTTTAAATGATTCTCTTTCATTCGTGGCAGTAGAACCGTGAGGTCAATGTTTCCGCGTTTTGTTTAGTTTTTTGAGCACGAGTACATTCCTTTTTAAAAAAAAAAAAGAGAAAATCTACTGTTTTTATACAAAATATAAAAAAATACAGGACACTGTGAACTAGCAATAGCATTCGTCTAACCAGCGTTGTAGCAAAAGCCAAGTTTAAAATCCAACTTGTCGATCCCTTATCTTATCATAGTTTCCATGTACCTGTTTTTCAAGGTTAAAAAGACTGCTTTGAACAACCTCCAACACCAATATACACACACCTGCCCGCATCTTCCATTGAGTTGGAGGATCAGACTGTAGTTCGTGCCAGTCCAGTCCAGTTTTATCAATTGGGGCTATGGAGGTGATTCCGGCTCCCCCAGCATGTTACAATGTCCATTGTTTCCTTTTACATTCCTAAAGTGTATTTATTGCCATGTGTCTGATCATAAACCAGTCCCTTGTGTGATGTTTTCTTTTTAAGATAAATTGTATGTTTCAATATAAATAAAGCCTTAAATTCCTTGGATCCTAAAGTATCTTTTTACAGTGCTTAGTTTCTGAATGAGTCCTATTTGTGGTCTATTGTATGGCTGAGTGCTATCGTGTAACTTGGTCTCCAAGATCAACAAAGAATTCAAACATTCCCTTGTAAATCTGATTAACTTTTAATCACAAAAGGAATTCATTATTCAAGATTAATGAAAAGGTGAGCATTATTTGTTTTGATACGGTCTCTAATAACCTTAGCTCCTCAAGTTTACATTTTTGTTATGCAGACTAACACCCTAAATCATCAACCATAATCATTACATAATCATTACATAATCAGAATTAACGGAACCGTATTTTGTCTTGTAGTCAGGCTATGCAATGCTAACCTGCGACTATTAACCTGTGAGAGTATAGGAGTGACACATCCCATGCCCCAAAAGTTGTTTTCTTCCTGTGCCTGGCTGCCAATTAATCCTTAGGTTTTTTTTAAAAAAGGTTAGACCGAAACAACAAGGTGGCTCTTTGACTTGTTTAAAAAAAGGGATATATATAAAGTATATATAGCCTTTTTGGGGATGGGTGGATGTATGTATAATACTTGTAGGAGCAGCCGAATAACCTTGTGTTAATTGATCATTGGTATCTGCAATAAGATAAAAAATAACATGCCGTATCAATACATTAAGTGAAAGATTGCTTGTCTTTGTGAAACCAAACCAGATCTTTTGTCATGGGTTCATCCTTGCCAAATACGTGCATGAGTTGCATATTTAACTATTGACAAGCGGCCATAGAAGTAGATTCAAATATTGGTTTATGGACCTCCTTGGTACTGTTTGCAGTGTCAACATAGAGTAGTTGATACAAATACAAAGGAATGTGAATCAGCATATATGCTGAGGCTAATGTACAACTGCAGTTCCTACCCCCTCACTCCCTTGCTGTTAGCCTCGTCAAATTAAAGTACGCAAACAGTTGCTCTACCAGATTTCTAGATAGATAGTTAATAACAGTTTGTAAAATGTTTTAACGTAATTCACCTCAAGGAGTCGGGTCGTTGTTATGGGGATGTATATGGGATGTATAGGGGAGGGGGGCATTTTCATTGGATTTCATCTGTAAATAATGCCATGGCAACTTGTCCAAGGCCTCAAACAAGGGGGGAATGTTGAGAGCCGCAACATGTTGTGCGCTGACTTATCTCGTTGGATACGGATACTGAGTGCTATCGATGCAGGCATGGGACACATTTTTCATCAGCAGGTCAAGAAGCAAAAGTCATTCAGCCCTTAAACAGAGTTGAACCTTAGCATGTCTGTGTATGACGGGGACCATCATACACATACACAAAGGAGTATGTCACAATGGGGCTTTCTCCCTGAATAAAAGGCTATTTTAATCCCAATTAGGAGGTCTGCACCGATGTCATTGTGCACACAGGGACACAGGATCCTACTGGTGGAACCCGGGTCACTTTTCATTAGGGCTGTGCTGTGATGAGTCTCTGTGTTGTAGCTCTTGCACCAGGGTGGAGGGGTGAGGTTACCTATGTGTCCAATGAGCAGGACGCCTGGTCACCGGGTTTGGAGGGGGTCAGCCAATAGGATACATGAGAAAACCATGGCATTCATTCAAGACCCCTGGCTTTCAATCTCTTGCAACTTTCTCTCTCTCTCTCTCTCTCTCTCTCTCTCTCTCTCTCTCTCAAACACCCCCCAACCCCAGTCCCCCACCAGTCCACTGCTCCGGAATAATCACTGCTTTGTGCAAGCCTGCGGAATCCAGGGTGAAAGACGCAAAGGACTCAATTATAGAGCTGGAGTCCAAACCAGCATGGTAACTGCTAGCAACCACAGAGGGCTTTACAAAAGGGAAGGGCAGAAACATACCCACACATACAAAAAATGAAAGACATCCATTCCTGTGAAGGCCTCCAAAGCATGCGCCGTCCCAAACAGAAAGCAGACTTGACAGTATAACCGGCTTCCCTCCTTAAAGCCACAACCCCACACATGTCTCTCAGGGGCCAGACGTACATCATGCCTGGCACTTTTGATTAATTACACAAAGTATTACCTTACAGCCATGGTGCTGTTATACTATTAAATATTTGTGTGTGTGTGTGTGTGTGTGTGTGTGTGTGTGTGTGTGTGTGTGTGTGTGTGTGTGTGTGTGTGTGTGTGTGTGTGTGTGTGTGTGTGTGTGTGTGTGTGTGTGTTGTATCAGGTTGCCAATACATTTTACCCCAGGCCAGAGAGTTAAAATTGATGAGGTGCAGGATTAGGGCTTGATGGTTTGTGCTGACATTTCTAACCACAGCGGCCTGGAACATACCAACCCACCATTTCCTGAATTTCAAATAGAAACCGAACGCTGAAATCAAAGCACATAGACGTATTACAATTATCTGGCCGGATTGAATTGATGAATTGATTGGGCCATGTGATGTCACGGTAGTTGAAGGGCAGATGACCTCACCTCACCATTTTGAACAACTGCAATCACGTGTCTTTCACGAGAAATACTCCAATACCTAGCATTAGATGAAACATCTGTTTACTCCTTCAAGAGACGACCTTGGAGAGTTAAACACGTCTCACATGAAGATCACAATACCTGTCGGGAAATACACACTCAAACACAAACACACACTTCTGTGGAAGGAAACCTTGTTGGTCCAGACCGCCTGGACTTTATTATCGCCTGGGCTCTGGCCCTCGCTCCTACCCGGGGCCTTGGCTCAGCCTCTGGCCACACGGAGGGGCCGGTATTCCTAGGGATGGTACCGAGAAGTGATTGATCCCCCCCCCCACCCACACCCCCACCCACACACGCCTTTGAGCTCTGGTTGGTGGACTGTGAAGTGTTGGACTCTGATGACAACGGTGTTAAAGGATTGTCTGTCATACGTCACTGTTCATTTTCTGACTTGGAGGTTCAACTTTGACAAGTTTGACTCCTGTCTCATTTGACGGCTACCTTTTACGGTACAACCAGAATAACGCATCGTTATGAACACAGCAATAACTTGATGCTACTCAAGTGTCGAAAACATAACATAGCCGGCGTCCCACATTAGGGGATTTTAAGGTTAAATCAACCACATCAGCAAAGCGCTTGCAGTAGTCCAACTTCCAAGGAACGGATACTAGGTTTATGTTCTTATGTGAGTTGTTACACTTTGCACAGCCTTAGGATAACAGCGGTGCTCATTTTCATTCCAAAAGAGAGGCTAAGTGGAAAAAGAAGTGAGAAAATCTCAACAAAAGGTCTGTTTGCCTAATGTTGTTAAAGGCCTTACATAACCGGACCCAGATGGTGCCCCAGTAATAGCTGTGCACAATTCTCCTAATCTTCTTATTTTTTGCCTCGTGTAGGTTTTTCGTCTTGGTACGAAGCTGAGGAAACCCTTCTATGTCTGTGGAGAGGAGGAAAGTGATAGAACAACTGACTTTTGACTCGCTCTCTCTACCACCAGGTCAGTGATAAGAGAGGTCTGCAGAAGGCAGCACAATGGAGTCCCTATGTCCCTGTGGTGCAGACTTTAAATACCTCCGTTTCCATTTGGGCCAATGGGAACACCAGGGCTCCCTTTTGTTGAACTGCCAATTAGTGAGCACTGGTTGTGACGTTAAAACAACTCTGTTGCGAGTGGAGGAGGTGAAGCACGCAGAGAGCTCCTCCACAACACAGACCCTTCTGGAATGTTGATTTCTGGGTCGTTTCCTGTAACCTTCTGGCGGAAACTCGAGCAATCTATTAGTTGTTTATGAATGGTTTATATGAACACCCTGTGAGCGACATGATGTTCATTTCAATTGTTGTAAAGTTTCTATGCGTGTGCTAGTATATAATATATGGTATAATTCTATAACTTTCCGAATACAAGGCCTGCCAAATGTCCATGTCTTCAAATGGCTTGAAAATGAGCAAATTCCAGTGTGGATTGCAAATGCCGGTTGTATACCACATAAGTACCTAATAATTCTCTGTGCATGTCATGTGTGGGTACGTCTTTAAAGACGTCTTGCAGATGGATGAGAATGCCAGAGACTTAATCCAAAACTGCCTATTTTGGCAATAGGATGAGCTTCTTTTTTTGGGACAGTGGAAAATTATTTTATTTTTTCACAAATCCTAAAGCAGGGGAAGGAGAAGGGGGGGGAGAAGTTTGAGCCAAGAATAAAGCTGTTCATTTCCACTGCATGGAAAACATATAACTTATGATAACAGTAATAATAAGTTAGAAAGTGTATAGAGAACACATTTAGAAACACCAATCCCAAAACTGAACCACACTGTACATCGAAAACAGGAAGCGCATAAAAATAAACATTTAAACACAACAATTCCAATGAATTAGCCCAAAGTGCGTTAACCCGTTATGAGGTGTGATTCCAATGGTGTTATTGAGGCAAACCTTTTTCACTGTATTGAGTCGTCCAAACTCTTTCACGCCTTATAGCCTTTGAGAGCAAGGTATAAGCTTAGTTAGTCCGTTCACGCCTCCACCTCAGCGGTCTAGGGCCACACCCCGGGACAGAGGCCGGTCTGTTCACCTCCTGGTGAGGGGCTTTCTTTTTCAATGGCTTTTGTTTGGGCAAATGAAATCCGGTTCGCTGCACGGAATGCTCCGGGACTAAACTCCTGTTTTTTTAACTGCGTACATCTAGTAAAAGCATAAGCATTTCTCACACATGTATGCATGCACAGATATTTGCCATGCTACGTCAACACAGGTGAGTGGTTGCGTGACAACCATTCAAGTATGGGTTTATAGAACCTAATGTACAGTACACAACATAACAGTACATGGTGGAGACTGAAGAGGGCCCCATTTAGCACTGCCAGAGAAGATGTTCTCCACATACGGTTCTGAATGACTGCTTTAACATTAAAAGGTTGCAAGGGGATTGGAGTCAATATAACAGCATCAGGTTTTAACCGATTATTAAAACATTTCCTATACAAATAAAGCACAACAAGCTCAAACTCTGAATGACCTGACCATCAACAACAGAAGACTAAACGAGGCCCGCGGGCATATCAAGAAAGGAAGTTCCTTGATATATACGTTCCTTGACATCATTGACATGACTGTATTGGCTCCCGTCCAATCGACTATAGCCCCGTTTGTGACATAATTCACTGGATGAATGAGCACTGGGGGTCTGGGGCCGACGGCGGCCGGAGCAGCAGATACAGGATACAAGGCGCCCCTTGTGTGGTCCAGGGTTCAGAGTATGAGGCTATGGTCCGAGTGACTCATGCACACCCTGGGAGGGGGGTGTCCTCGGGGTATCACTGTTACTTGGGCAGGTGGGACAACAGAGGAACCACAGCAGATCACAGCGTCATGTGACTCTTAAAAGTCGTTTTTATTTTATGGATGAAGGCGAAGCTGCATTGCACGCACACACGCATAAACAGTTCATTAAAGATTCAACAAACATTGATCCAAATGGCTTTATTCATGATGCACTATTAAAAAGCAGTGTTCCAATTGGTGTGTTCCAAACCAAATGAAACAGCCTGATGGATATAACAATTTCACATAAAGTGCATAGGAGGTTGTAGACGTGCTTTACTGTTTTTATGCGTACACCAATATTACTATTAAACTAAGGTTAGATTAGATTAGATTTATTTATTGTCCTTCAACAGAGTTCAACGAAATTATGTTTAGAGCATCACCACCACCACTGCCATACAAGTACCTGATAGCATACATTACCCACTATAAAGATAGATCTCCCATATGCTTTAGTATATACATATATTAATAATAAATAATAACAATAACCCAAAAGTGCAATAGTGCTAGTGCAGTTGAAATGTCAACAGTCCAGTTATAGCTACAATGTGTGAGAGGAAAGAGACTGAGAATGCAGCAATGCAAGTCCAGTCCATAGTTATTGTGATGTGTGTGTGTGTGTGTGTGTGGGGAGGGGGGGGGGGATAGATCTCTATAAAGAGATCTATTGAGATCTCTTAATAGAGATCTCAATAGATGGCAGCAAACTCACAGGGACCCTTTAAACACGTGTGGCCTTGGACGGACTATATCACGTCGGAAACGTTTTGTCTTTCAGTATCTGGACAGGAGAGGGCAGGGGGCTGAGAGAACCGCACGCGACAACCCTTTTCCACGGCAGTAGCCATAGCAAAGCTCCCGTGTGACTCCAGGCCAGACCGTGTCTGTGTCAAAGAGAGCACAGAGTGGCGTACTGTTTGGTAAAAAAAAAAAAAACTAACAGTGATGGGGTGACATGGCAGCATTCCAGACATAGGCCTAATCGAATAGAGGGAGTGAGGCTTAAAGCATCGCCGTACAGACAGCTCTCAGACCCTAGACCTCCGAGTGTATCTTGAGAAGATGGGTGGGAGTCGGACACAAACTAGTTGTCCTATCGATGGCTGGCCCGGGAAGGGGGAGGGCTCAGCGATTAGAGCATGGAAACATTGAGAGGCCACCCCTTTTCCGCCTTTCCAAAGTAAAAATGTAAAAAAAAAAAAAAAAGTCGCTTGGTGGAAATGCAAGACACAGGCCGGGGTGATTAATACATTATTCTATTATAGGGCATTGAGCTTAACTGATGATTTTCTTCAGCTATAATGTGTGTAGCGTCTTTTGAGTATAACGCAAAAACATCAGCCGAGCTCATTTTGTTGAGTGACATAAAGCATTCAGATATAATACAATATTGCCACCTGTTGGAAGACACACACACACACACACACACACACACACACACACACACACACACACGTGATGGCAGACATGAACAAAATAATCTTCCTTTAGCTACGATTTAGGATTTTATTAGGATCCCTGTTGGCTGACAGTGAAACATTGGCTAGGTCTACAGCTGAATACTTTTAAACGTTGACTGCGATATAATAAAAAATATGAATGTTTTATCCTCCAAATGTAGGCCTTCAATTTATGGCAGGATTTTCAAAAACTACTCACACTACCACACAGGTTGTGGGATTTGTATGTGAATAGAATAGCCTTATATATACTTTATGAAACTATAGAACAATAGAAAGAATATATCGCAGAGAACATTGCGTACGGCATGCGTTTTGCAATTGGACAATTATTAAGAGGTGTCTTGCTGCCATCTACTGTCGACTTGAACTCTGAAATCCTGCTAATTGGTATATCCAGCGTTTGTGTGGGCTTTTCCAACAAATTAAAATATCACTCACACACGCCCACGCACTACTACAGATAGTTCTGTCGTAAAAAGTGTGATACCTACATCATTGAATGGCAAAACATGAAAACGACATCCACTTAAACAATAAAATACTTTTTTTCTAGGAGTAGTCCTATCGAGATGTATCCGAACATTGCAATACAATGTGATGCAATGTCGTTTAATCCTGCAAAATGCTCACTAAATATACAGGTATTCAAGTGAATACACTCGGGCGCATATCTGTCAGATGCTGCAGGACTAGCCCCGACCTGCCGATGTACCGCCATGGCGCCCTCGTCCGGGGCCGCTGGTCGTAGCAGCGCTCTGACAGGGCTCCTGGATCGTGCTGTGTAACGCGGGCGGGCTAACAAGGATGTGGAGAAGAAAGGTTACGTTTTTGGACGTGTCATGATCCGCTTTACGTTGGTTTGTTGATCGCGGGTTCATGCGAGGCGAGGCTCAGCGGTGAGTAGTACTTGAATGTGAGCATTCGAATGTTTACATGGTTTAGTCCCGAGTGATCATGCGGTAACTTGAGCATTGCACATATGCGCTGCTGTGTTGCTAGTCGGCGTACTTGTTGGAGGGAAAGGCTAGCTGATTAGCCGCACGCCACTGACTCCACGTTTAAACATGTCATGCTTTGGAGAAAAAAGGCTAGAATAATCTTTATTGAAACGTTTCATCATTGAACTGCTTATCTGATAAGCACAACGGGAAGCCGTCTCCCCACCCGGCTTTAACTGGTTAGCTTTTATGTTCAAGAAACATGACTACAACCTAACCTAGTTCCCCAACTTTTATTAAGTTGCGTGTTGTGTTGCTCTGTGATTATTTTGCTCCTTTTACATTCATCCGCATCATATCTGTATGGACACTTCTATTCAGTTGTAGTACGTGGTGGAGTACCTCCCAGCTCTGTCCCACTTTTATTCTTATCGTGCCGTCGAGACAATTCCCAGTCAGTTGACAGTGGAATTTTAGGCTGCATGCCGAAGTGAAAGTGTAGGACAAATACACACGTGGACCATTTGTCTTATCCTGCTGAGGGCCTTGCGACAAGGGCCCATATGCAAAACGTACCTGCCCTGATTCAAAGGCCAGGAGGAACGAAGCACCCGGGTCGGCGCATTCCTTCTACTACACTTTGTAGCCCACATATTGAATGAATTATAAATGGCATTCGCTTCATAGTTTCAATAATTGATCATCCCTGGAAGTCTGTTGCCCTCATTTTACCACACTTGACTCATTGACGATATGCTCCATGGATGTGACCATGTGGTGAATAATGAAATGGCAATCATGTTTTGCTGCACATGCTAACTGTTTGGCAATATTAAGTTGATGTCCTTCTTGTTTGCTTTGTTTGTGTCTTCTAGATTAGGGGGTCTGGTGTGCTGAACATACAGAGTTGTGTTTCCTTGCGGGGGTCCACTTGGTCCTTGTTAGCCAGCTCATCGCACAGCAGCACTTCCCTAGTGGGAGTGGGAGACGTTCGCGCAGAGAGTGGGGGGCTTCGGGGACGATGGCATCTCCCTTCGTGCCGGTCCCCCTGCCCATGCCCAAGGAAAGGGGCCTGCGGGGGGGTGGCGTCAGCAAGCCGCGGCGGCCCCAGCGGGCCTCGTCGCTGGGTTGCGTCTCCGGCAGTGCGACCGAGTCCTCCATGTCGTCGTCCACGTCATCCGTGTCGGGTGTCCCCGGGGGGAGCCGACAGGACCGGGGCAGGAGCGGGCCGGAGGGCAGGGGGAGCAGGAGCCGGACGCCTCCGGCCACCCATAGCCCTGCGCCGCAGGCCCGGGTGAACGGTGGTTGTCTGGAGGCGTCGGTGGAGTACTCCACCTGCCCGCGCTCTGCGTCAGACCCCGAGGGCGCGCGGCCCATCGCGCCCACGCTGTTGGGCTACGAGGTCATGGAGGAGCGGGCCAAGTTCACGGTACGATGCACCGGTCACCCTTTCACCCGTTCACCCATTCCATCTAGCAGGGTGTCTGTCTGGCTAGTGAGCATGTTACTATTACATGGCAATCAAGTCGAGTAAAAGTTAAAATCTTTCGGGTTATAGAGATACATTTGTATACATTGATTTGATTCATTTGATACATTTTAACGATTTGATATTTTCAGATGACACACATTTTTAGATGTATTACTGGTGGCCATACGTGCTGTGTCATACATGAATGCTACTTTAATGTCAAAGGTACTTGACGTTCTGTTTTGACACATGAAGGCAAATATCTTCCTAGATACACAAATTTATTTGGAGTCCATCCAGAATAGACTTTGGCTGCCCCAGGAGGAGTTTCCTCCTACTAATCCACACTATGACTCAGGCCTTGGCAGTGGAGAGAATCCTCTTGTAACAGGATGCGACGGAGGAGCAGAATGTTTTTACTACCGAGTGTAGAAAGCTGAGGCGTTGCGAGAATTCTGCTGAGGGGAGAGAATTGATTTTGTTCCAGGATAAAGACCCTCACTTTGTCTGCGGCCTGGGAAAGAAAGACAGGAAGGGTGTAATGGCATTTGATCTAGATTGCAATGCTTTTGAGAATAGCATTAATGTCAAGAGAGCCTTAATATGGACTTTTTTAAGAGGGATTTATTGTTTGCTCATCATTGATTCCCATTAATGGATGATCTAATGTAATGCCTAACGTAAAGATCTGTCATGGCATTCAGGAACTGTGTGATGCCAGTAGATCCTGTCCACTGACTCCTATGATACTTTGTTCTGGCCTCCTAATTGTTTTTACTTAGAGTATTCCTTCCCTGCCTTTGACCTAAATGTTCATCTTTCTATTCTCTGAAGCTTTACAAGCATTGTATTGTATTGTTTTGTTGTTGCCATTGAGGAGACTCTTTTATCCAAAATGACTTGCTGTGAATTCAGATGCATATCATTTTAGGAGATGGAAGGGCCTGATGCCTACAGATAGAAAGCAGACATTGAAGTTTGAACTCGGTCAGAACAATTCTACACCAACCATAAGACTACTGTCTTGTGTTTAGTGTCATTGTTAGTAGTCACCGTAGGCTGCATTTACCACTGCTTAATGATGCTAGGATGAAGGAAGTTGAGTAGTTGAGTTTCTGTAAAATGACTGTTGTTTTCCAGGCTAAACGGGCGTGTGTGTGTGTGACTTTGTTAAAGGTGTATAAGGTCCTAGTCAAGAAGTCCCATGAGGAGAGCTGGGTTGTCTTCAGAAGATACACAGACTTCTCACGGCTCAACGACAAGGTGTGTACATCATGTTTGGGTTTGCAATGGCAGTCTCAAGTCAAATGCCATATCGACCTTTAGCAGAGAGGTTTTAACATAGGGGAGAATACCAGTGTAGATCCTTAAGTAAATGAACGATCTGTAGGCAAGCCAGTGCCCAACATTCATCTCATTAGAGGCACTTGTGTTCACTCCTGCTGTTACGCCTCTGTGATAAAGGTCTATTATCTGAAATATTAATGACTGTGATTTACCTAAAATGGATCTTTATCTTCCTACAATGGAATGAGCTGTGATTTACCTACAATGGATCTTTATCTAGCTACAATGGAATGTATAAATATGAATTGGCCTGACAATTACTATGATGGCTAAAGGCCTTTGCACGCCAAATTAGATTATTCGGCACTGTTAAAGCAGAGGGGACTTTGAAGGGTCGGTACCTTTCACACCAAGTCGGATTCAAGTTATTATCTGCACACAAAGATTCATAAGGGGGAAAATACCACTGAACTCATATAGATCATATAGGCATAGGGGCATATCCTGTGTCTCTCTCCACAGTCATTACCTACAGGATTACTTATTATTTTCTTAATAGCCAATCATTTACGTCTACTTACTAAACTACCCTTTATCCCGCTGGCTCGCATCTGATAGTATAAAATGATATCTGAAAGTCGCTCAATCTCTCCACCTATTGCTCTAAAATCTCTAGAGATCGTTATTTATTTAGGCAAAGATTCAACCTGTGGTGTTCCTTCCGAATATTTCTGCTTGTTAAAGATATTGTGTCCGGCAAGGGTATTTGATGTTGAATACAAACGTAAAGTGAACCACAATGTCAGAGCTCTCTGTGTTGTTGAAAACAGCAGACGAAAGCTGAATTCAAAACCTCAAATGGACATTAAAACAAAAAGACTGATTATAAATCATTAATAAACGTAATTAGAGAAAGTTGGTAGACAGTATCGTGTTCATTGTGCTAGACGCGATAGATATTAATGAATTGTACCTTGATGCCGTGCACGTAAAAATGCCAAGGGCACTGGGACTAGGACCCTCCTTGGTTTGTTTCATTGTTGTTTCTGCACAAAGACCTACTGTTTGAACTGATGGATCGGTGCCAATCCAAGAGGGACAGGCTTCCATTAACCATGAATAGTTTTGAGGATTGCAGATGACAACATTTTGATTAGGATAATGATGAGTGATATACACTCTATACCAAAACGGCAAGTTGTTATATTATTATAACATTCATGTTCAGTACAATCTCTTGGAGCTTGTCCTTCAGAGTTGCCGTGACCTTTTGTGCAAAGCTAATCAGCAGACCTTCATAGCTTTGGACATGGAAATCGTATTCTGAGCAGGTTGGAACTCCTCCAGTATTGAATTGGAGATCACAAAGGCTCAAGGGAAAGGAGGCCGTTCAGTTCAGTCCTCCCTCACTACAACAACACTCACTATAGTGAAGTCGTAGAGATGTGGACGCTCACTCTCAAAACAGCAATAATATGTGTCTTTTGTTGTATTTCTAAATCACATGGTCACTTGGCGAAGGAGAACAAGCTAGGGTTAGGGTAACCCAGCCTGTAGGGTCTGCGTCTTCCCTGTATACTCAAAATCAATTGTTCCCACACTCATTGTGTTTTGGATGGTCCTAATTTCTAAGAAAAAACACCTTGCTCACAATATACAAACTCACTCTGGGGTGCTTTGTCGTAGTCACACTCACGTCGTAGTCACACTTATTATTTTCCCTCCCTCACTCCCAGTGTTTGTCGAGTAGAATTCAGCTACCATAATTCTAAGCATCCCAGGCATGCGTGATGAAGCCAAACATCTGTGTAATATTTACGACAGCATAAATATCAGCCTCACTCAGCACTCCATCAAGCTCTCACATGGTTAGGGACCAGATCCCAGCGGCGTGGCTGCCAAAAGCAAAATGGTGCCGGATTAGATATGTACTCGCTTAGGCCGTCGGCCAAGGCTGCCTTCCCAAGGCACCGTGTTTCTATCCGCAGCCTTAGTATGTTGCAGAAAAGTTTCTGCGTGTCTGTAACATGTACGGATGGGGATCTAATTGCAATTAGTCTGGAACCCCTATGGTCATTTTCAATTTCCAAAGGGCGTCACCAACGGGCATGGTTCAAAAAAGCCTCTGGACGCACTTTTATCGGTCTATAACCAATAATGGCAATGAAAGGGGGTTGCGCAGCCCTGAGCAACAAGAAAACATCTTTCTTCTCAAGAAATGCTTCGTCGTTTGTTTTTATTTTAGTGAAACTACACCGTCTGGTACCGTCGCGATAGCTTAATCAACAGACCGTCCTACATCGAGCTAGGGCTGTTCGATTATGGAAAAAATCATAATCACGATTATTTTGGTCAATATTGAAGTATTATTCGCCCAACCCTATATCAAGCCATCTTCGTCGTTCAAAAGTGCCTCCACGGGGCTGATCTACACCGTCATCATATGTATCCCGCCTCATGTTAAATAAAGAGTTGTGGTTATTTATTTTTTTTTATTTTTTTATTTTTTTATTAGATTTGTATTATTTGTGTAGCTTTAATGGTTCAAACAAAACTGTCCCTCAGGCGCTCCCGCTGGCGTGGCTTATGACCGCAACTAAATCGGTCTTGTGGTCGTCCTCCCCCAGGACGGCCGTGTGTGAGTTGGCAGGATGGGGCCCAAACCTGCTTATTGGCTCCGCTGTTCTGTCTGCAGAAGTGATGGCAGAAAAGGCTGATTTTCAAAACTGCTTGTAACAGCTAATCACATTCACACCTGGTGGTATAATATGTCCCTTATAAAGTATCTCGTCCCGCACCCACGTCTTACCCAGCCTGTGAGCGATTGTCGTTGAAAACCTATATCACAAGATAATTAGCATTTTTGTATCACAATGAGTGGAATAGATTTTCTCCACATTTTGTACCACAGTGTGTAGAATAGCTCTTCTACACATCTTGTACCACAGTGTGTAGAGTAGCCACTCACTGTGTATTTCCTCTGTTTTTTGGACGTAGTTGAAGGAGATGTTTCCAGGCTTCCGCCTCTGTCTCCCTCCCAAGCGCTGGTTCAAGGACAACTACGAGGCGGACTTCCTGGAGGCGCGGCAGAGGGGCCTCCAGGTCTTCCTGGAGAACCTGGTCGCACACAAGGACATTGCCAACTGGTGCGTTTGTGCATGTGTGTGTGTTTGGTGTTGTTGTTGTTGGAAAAATCGACAAGCTGGTCATGGAGTCAGGAGTACTCTTATGAGAGATATTGTGCTTTTTAAGCATGGTGAATACAGATGGCAATGGTTTTACTTTTTAACTAATTTAGTTTGTCTTGAATTTATTGTAATCCCCAACCCTGCAGAAACAGCCATGCATGCTCACACAAGCTATATAAACCCCTCTCCCCGCACAGGGCATCCTTTTCGTAGGTTTTATTACGTTACATATCTCATTTGATGGTCTGGATTCCTGGTATGCTGATTGCCAAAAGAAACAGGCATGCAGACCTGTGACCAAACACACATTCATAGATCTCTCTTTCCCTCCATTAGCGTCCCTGTGAGAGAGTTCCTGTGTTTCGATGATCCGCCCGGTCCTTTTGACAGCCTGGAGGAGAGCCGGGTCAGTGTGTGTGTGTGTGTCTCTGGGTGTCCGTCCCGCCCACTGACACATTGTCGGCTCCGCTTTTAGCAAAGTGAATCTGGTTTCACGATCGGGTTCCCTTTTTAACACAATAAGTTTTATTGGAGGGCTTTGTGGAACCAAAGACGACAGTCCCAGGGCTCTTTCCTAGGAGCCAGCGGACAGTGCTACATGCACAGAAACCCAGGTCAGACCACGCCCACCCCCAGTCTTCAGCCAGCCGGGCTGCATTCCGTTTAAAACGCAGCAGAGTATCATACTTGGCACTGCATTCTCGTCTGTCTTATCCAACGCAAGCATGCATGCATTCTGCTGCATCAGTACACAGTACTTTAGTAGTCCAGAGTTATGGTTCTGTAAACCAGACGTTTCATGATACTTTTAATCCAGAATATCCTGATTCCTTGGGGTTTTCTTTGCAAAACAGACCACTACCTGGTCAATTATGCAGCCTACGTAAGACCACTTTAGTTTCACACATTTAGTTACTTCTATAAAGTTTAGACTTCTGTCCCAGGTGTTTAGGCTATCATACTATAGACACACTGTTGATGGATCAGTTTTTGACTAAATTAATTAATTATTATTATTAATTTGCTATTCTTGGAATATATTCCTGGGTGTATTCTACACCGCTCATTGAACAGGCCACAAACCTTCCTTATTTAATATGAAGAAGCCACTGGTTGAGACGTGTTTTTTTGTGCATGTATGTAGGTTTGAAGATGATTGGTTAGATCTTAATCACTCCTGGCCGTGAGGTTACAGCTGACCCAGATTTTGAAACCAGATAGCAGGCTTCATTTGAGGAATTTGTGCATCATCAAATAACTTCGCACACAGCAAAAGTCCATGGCACAATATAGCTGAAGTTGTTTTTCATGAACAACAAAAATCCTTTGTGTCTCAAATTCTCTCCCACCCTCGGCCCTCTTGATTCTTCACCATTTTCTCTCCCACCTCTCCTGTTTCACTCTCAAGCTGCTTCCACGCCGCCGCGCGGCATCCGTCCTGATAACCGCCTCGCTGTGGGAGGTCTCCGTGCGGCGCTGTGAAAGGGCCAGGCATTTTTAAAAGCGGCTGCTGCTGCTGCCGCCGAAAGTTACAACACGGTGAAAGCTGAGCGGTGGGGCAAATTCTGTGCGCGTTCACGTGGGTGGCAACCGCTTCCTGGCCCGACAGCCGCGGTTGTAACCGCCTCCCCTCTGCCGCCCTTCCCTCGTTGAAGTGAATGGAGGCGGCGAGCGGCCGCGCGGTGGTGCGCAAGCAGCTTCAGCTCTGACTTTTGTCTTTCCTACACCCCGTCTCTCTCCTCTAATCCCACGTCTCTCTCTCTCTCTCTCTCTCTCTCTCTCTCTCTCTCTCTGTGTCTCTCCCTCTCGCTCTCAAAAAATGTAAATCGAAAAAGATTTATTGGCATCATGACAAACGTTAACATTGCACACAATGTTTAATAATTCCATATTTACAATGTGGAGTAGATGTGCAATATTGCACTCATTGGGAACAGACAGAAACAGACAGGGAGTGAAATGTCATATTAACAAAGGTATGCTAGTGTTTAAAGTCCATGACTGTCGGTCCCTCGCTCTCTCTGTCTGTGTCTTTCTCTCCATACGTCTCTCTGAATCTCTCTCTCGCAGGCATTCTGCGAGACCTTGGAGGAGAGCAACTACCGTCTGCAGAAGGAGGTGCAGGAGAAGCAGAAGGAGATCGAGTCTCTGAGGAGGAGGCTGCAGGAGCAGGAGCTGCTGCTGCTGGAGAGAGGCGTCCGGTCAGTGCAGATACACAGGTACACGGCCGGGATACCTGTGATGGCGTTATGGGTCGTCCGAGCAGTGACGGGCGTGTGTTCACACAGAACTTCTGTTGGCAGACGGCGCAGAGCCCGGGCCAGAATCCAGAAACCGCAGGGGGCAGAGTTTCGACTTGAGTTGCGACTTGATTGTTTCGTTTACAAAGATATTTTACAGAAGAAAGCTTGTATGTGAAGGTGGATGAGGCTTTTTTTTTTAACATATGTATTTCTACAGCAGCCGGTCTACACTGTTTTCCGAGTTCGTATTTGCCATTTACGCTGATTATACTGATTCCCACCTTCTGTCACCTGACCAAAACACATAGCGAAATAGCGAAGGAGCTTCAATGCCCTGAATGGGTTCTAGCCTGTCATCCAACTTTTTATATTGAAGGTCCCATGACATGCCACCAGGTGTGGTGCTCTAGGTGTGGACCTTTAATCCAAATTCCCAGGCTTATGTAGGAAATGCACATGCACAGACACGCACACAATAAAGTGTGTTGATGCTACATTTTTTTAAAACCTTAGTTTGATACATTTTATGATTCCCTCTATCAATTCGCCAAAGGAACACTTCTTACTCTCTCTCTCTCTCTCCTGCAGCGTCGGGCCGAGCCCAGAGTCTCCGTGTGCTCTGTCGGCACGGAGCAGCACCCACATGGAGTCCTCCTCCACTGAGGCTGACCAGGCCCTCACCCAGGAGAGAGGGTAACAGAGCACGCACACACACTCTGGACACTCTGCACACACGCAATCCACAAGCAAGCAATCCACACACACACAAGCAGTCCCCACACGCGCTCACACAAACACACACCGTCCATACACACACACTCCGTACACACACGCAATCAACACACTCACACGCAATCCACACACACAAGCAGTCACACGAGCGCAGACGCTCGCTTTGCACGCACGCACACACACAATCCCCACAAGCAAACCACACACACAAAATCAGCACACACACAATCCACACAAGCAATCCTCACACAAATCACTTACAAGCGATCCACACACACAAGCGTAATCCTCCCGCTCCCACAAAGATGTGACATTGAATCATTCAGGCCTTAAACGCCCCATATGTACAGCCGCCAGCCCATCTAATCAAGTTAAAAGCCTTCAGTTGCCAGTAACCACAAGTCATGCTTTAAATAACAAGGACTGTTGGGCTTCCCTTGATTCAGTCTGTGTAGGAATTTGACTCTTTGCTATACTTTTTACACACACACACACACACACACACACACACACACACACACACACACACACACACACACACACACACACACACACAGAGACAGACACAGACAGACGCATGGATACACACATATAGATGCATGGATACACACATACATTCATTGACACCCCCCCCCCAAAGGGAATTAGTCTTCCCGAGTTCTTCAAAGCGCAGTGACTGAACAGCTTCCTCTACTAAGGCATGAGCTTGATTCATTGGCGTCCTCATTCACCTCAACCGGACGATAAAGCCATGTTCTTTCTATCACGGCAGTTCAAACTAGACCTAAAACCAAGTCCAGACTATAAACCCTGCCCTTTGTAGATTAAAGAGTCTTTTCCTGACCCGTCCCTAATATGTGCCTTCCCATAACCACGTTTTTCTTTTAGCGTCCTCAATCCTGGACACAATGATGCTGTTCTCAATGTCAATAGAACATTACTAGTCCGAATTTGAATCGGGAACTGTAAGGATGACTCAGTCTGCAGCTCAGAGCGCCGGCCAGTCGCCACCGTCTCCTCCACAGTGTCTCTCCCAGGTCCTCTTTCTGACGCCTGTTCTCTTCCCCTCACAGCAGCGCCAACCCAGTCTGAGCACACAGACCAGCGACGCGAGGTACATGCTACCGAGCCTCTCGCTCTCGTCCTCTCTCTCTCTTGCTCTCGTCCTCTCTCTCTCTTGCTCTCGTCCGCTCTCTCTCGCTCTTGACCCCTCTCTCTCTCGCTCTCGTCCTCTCTCTCTCTTGCTCTCGTCCTCTCTCTCTCTTGCTCTCGTCCTCTTTCTCTCTTGCTCTCGTCCTCTCTCTCTCTCTCTCGCTCTCGTCCTCTCTCGCTCTCAACCCCTCTCTCTCTTGCTTCCTTCTGACCCCCATACACACACACCGTTTGGCCCCCTCTGGTGTATGCTGCGTCATGCCGCGGTGTGTGTGGCCACAGCCTGTCGATCAGGGGTGATGGACAGCTACAGTGTCGCTGTGTGCTCCAAGGGTTCGAGGCGGGGGCGGGGAACTCTCACTATGGGCTCAGCTGCAACAGGAAAGCTAACCTTATATTATGTATAGAAAAGTAATTGTATACATAAAGATGGATAGATTGATTGAGGCCCATGTAATTATGTACACACGTGCAATGTCTAAAGGAATATAGACATTGACACACAGGAATTAAGCAGGCCTTCAGTTGAGCTCAAAGTGTGTTCTCCTGTATGTATGCGTGTTGGTTCCTGTGTGTGGTCATGTAAGCGGGTTCGTTTGTGTGTGTGTGGTCTGCCTTTCAACACAACTCCTTACAGAACCGTCAGTCCGTCCGTCTTTCTCTCCCTGTCCCCCTCCCTCTCTTTCCAAGGTGGGTTCACCACCGATATGTGGACCTTTCCGATGCCGCGTCTGCATGTCTTTGTTTTTACAGTTTCCATCCACCTGTCCAAGCAATACCATTCCATGCAATAGGCAACAAGAGCTAGAATCAAATCTTCTGGCACGTGCTGTGGTTTGTACTACGTGGCGGGTCTGGTCGGACCAAAAGTGGACCCCAAAGACACCTGGTGTGGACAAAGCGGTTTGTTCACAGCACGTTTGTTTTGGTCTCCCTCTAATCCCATCTCACTGCGTCCGTTAGTTCCCTCCAATCCCATCACTCGGTGCCCCTTATTGTCGCTCCAATCGCATCTCTCTGACCCACAGTTTGGCAATCAAACGTAACGACATTGTTACAGGATAATTGCCTTTTGTCGTGCCCGGTTCATCACAGCGCTCGTCGTACGCCGGGCGGAGAGGATAAGGAATCGGTCGAATGGACGGGAGCATGGCTGTTTTACTCCATACATGCTCTTGTTGTGTCTTAACACGCGCTTCATCTGTCGTTGTTTCCACAGACTTTCTCTTCGTTTCGGCCTGTCTTTTTGGCCTCTCCCGATTTGTATCTCTCCTCAGGGCTTCTTCACCTTCTGGGGCGTTCGGTCATCCATGTATACTGTTTAGTCAGACTTGACAATTTGATTGCTTGGTCTCGGATTTGCTACTAAATTCAGAATTCAACCATATTCTAATATTGCTATGTTTTTTTGGCAATTGCTACACAAGATATAAAGGGGAAAAAATGCTCATTGTGTTGCTCACAGCATGAAACATGAAGGACATTTTGGTAACACTTTATAATAAGGTGCCATAATAAATAGCAAACTCTTCATTACCTAACCCTTTGTTAATATTTGTTAATTGTTACTAAAATATCTATTTGGCACAAGTTAATAGTTTTTTCATCATTAATTAAATATTAGTTGTTTACATAACCCTAACCCAACCCTAACACACGACCCTAACCCTAACACGGCCCTAACCCTAACACACGGCCCTAACCCTAACACACGGCCCTAACCCTAACACGGCCCTAACCCTAACACACGGCCCTAACCCTAACACACGGCCCTAACCCTAACCCTAACCAGCGACACTCTGTGGTCAGTGGAAAAAAAACAATTAACTTTTTAATTTTTTAATTTAACAATTAACAAATATTAAAAAAGGGTTAGGTAATGACTAGACATTTTTTTTAACCAAGCATTAAAATCAAATCACAAAGACATAACTATAAATCCCAATTGCGCTAGCTGCAATAATCAGTTTCACCAGAGATTAATCTCTAACTTGGATCTGGATTTGCATTCTCTTTCTTTACATGAATCAACAACACCTTTAATTGATCCTGAATACGAAACAAAATTTAAAAAAAAATACAATACGAAACAAGATAGACAATATCGACCCCAGATGGGAAATATTGGTTTTAACATTGCCATTAAACATGTGCCTCTATCCCTCCCCCTGCCTCTGCCTCTCTCCGTCCTCTGCAGTGGCCTCTGCAGGGTCCTTCCTCTGCGCTCCTCGGCCTGTTTATGTGGACCCCCGCTGGGCAGCTCCCCCCCGGCCGTGAGGGTCCCCTGGCCCGGCCGTCAGCCATCGGAGCAATGAGCCCCCCCCTCCCCCCTGATGCTAGGGTGAGGACCCCCTACCCAAGCCCTCACCACTCCTCTGGCCCTTGCGAATGCTGGGCCCACTCCGGAGTTCTGGTGGGGAAGAGTGTCCCTGCATCCGTATTCCTGCCAACGGTTTTTCCAGCTTTTTAGTTTTTCTCTCCCTTTGCAGCATCTGATTTGAATATAATTTAATCTTTGACAGAGGACATTATAGATATTTCTTCATTCTGACAACCCGTTGGATGGCTGGCTTAACCATGCAGGAGGTGCAAAAATACCAACCACAATACCACGATACCAACGGAGCTGCCTTGGAAAGAATAAAACACTGTGTGGGTGGGTTGATGTACTTTTTTTAAATCATATTTTCCTTGCAAGAGACATTACATAAGACATGATGACAATCTGCATAAGACCCCATTCCCTTCACTAATTGCCATTGCCATGGTAATGGCAGCCACTAACCAACATATGCCTGTAATGACACGTTGGTGAAAGACCACCCCCTTGTGGCCACGGACGGTATTTGCTTGAGTAGTTGCGTCTCAGGGCTCATGGTTTTAGTAAGGGTTCATTCACCAACTGTCTTGGGGAGCCAGTGATGCCCTGGCCAGAAGGACAAAGTCAATGTGGAATCTGCAGATACAATGAATATGTTTGTGCCGTCGCTATACATGTGCATAAGCTTATGACGTTGTGGATACGAAAGAAAATATAAATGCATCAGAGTACACTGACTTGAAGGGGCATTTCCAACCATTTCTATCTCTTGCGGTAAACGGGCATTGGGGTAGGGGGCAATATGTTACGGGTTCCTATGGAATGGGCTGCATGTTACTCGCACATTCCACAGTTTTTCTTGTTTTTCCTTTTTCTTTTTCCATTCATTGCATCGATTCGGTGAGAGCAAATGATTATTTATTGGTCGGTCTCTACTGAATACCGCCCGTGGGTCGAGCGTTCGGGTGTTTCACATGATCCCACATTCACCAGCGTGGTTGTGATTGAGGCCTTTGGTCTGTGCCAGAATGTATGTATTCTTTGACTGGCCAGTCTTTCTATAAAATCGGCCCCAGCCCCTGTGGATTCAGCTGGATGTTTGTCTTATAATTAAAGAAAGAACCGAGCAGGAGACGGTGTGGCCTAAGGCTCTCTCTAGTCTTCCCAAAGTAGTTCCAATGGATGCCTGTGCTTTTTAAATGGTTTTATTTTTTATTTTACTTTTACAAACTTCAATCAGTCTTTGTATACTTTCTTCCTCACTTGACAAATTATCATATTGTTTCACAGAATGCAATAAAAACTCCCAGGTGCCCTGCTACCGCCGTGACAGGGGTTGGGGCTGTCGATCATCATAATCCATCTCGGTCCCGAGACAAAAGCCATATTATAGGTCCGCCTGGCCTTCAAAGTTTGACCTTCTTTTTTTAAGCTTGAAGTTGTGATGGGACCTCCCACGGTGACTGAGTGTGTGTAGTTGCTTTATACAGTGAGATGGGTAAGCTTGAGTACTTTTAAAATGGAACGGCGTCAGCAAGGCGCCACGTCATGCACTTTATGGAGCTGTGGGAAGAACACAGGTTTTTGTTTTGCTGGTCACTGGTTAAAAGTAGTGCCTCTTTGTTCTTTCGCGTTGTATGTCCCTCATGATTGTTTTTGTTTTGTGTATGAAGTGCCTTGACTTTCTCTGTGACCTCCATTTCATATTTCTGTCTATTTGACTTTTAGCTTTGGGTTTGTGTTTGAAATATTCCCTTTTCTACGATTATGGGACTTTGTTTAAATGGCATCTAATTTCTCCATTTGTTTCAATGCTTAAAATAAAGTTAAAATTGAATGTATATGGTTATAAAAAAGAATATGTGAAGGGTAATTATCGATAGCTCACTCCAAAAAAGTTTTTTGACACAGGCCTAAATGTCAACTTATTAAAGTAAAAATGTGTATCTTGTCGAAATATTGTGAGAAATTAAGTTTGTCTTCCAAGTGTAATACATAGGCCTTAATATATAATCCTACACTAACACTCCACACTACCACTGATTGGTGCTGAAATAAATGATTTTTTAATTTATTGGTAATTAATTATGCTTTTCTTCAATCATTGTAGCGATCTAGCTACAGATTTGCAATCCAAAATATATTCAGATTAGTATGAAATTAAACACTTTGGATTCTGGTAACTTGACGCCATTTTTTAAGACATTTTATAGACAGCCTAATTATCCCAAAAACAATTAATTGATTACTTGTGCTTGTGAAGTCTTGAACTCTGTCATACATTATCTGGTCTCTGATCTCGTTTGGGTTTCACCTTGTTGCTAGTATATTCGTTATTGATAGTCAGTAGGTTTAAAAGGTGTGCGCGCACTTGTTTTTTGTTTACATTAACACTTTGACGATTCTATAGTCAAACTGTTGATTCTTCTGACTAATGGAAATAAAAGATTTTTTATTTAAAGACACCTTCAGGAGAATTTCTTCGGCTAAAATTCCTTGCTTTACGTGGATAAAATGCCATGATTTATTCTTTAAATTACTAGCATATTTTTAGGCGAAGCGTGTTGTGCTATTTAACAGACCATGCTGTTTTGGCCATCTTGGAATGTGCCCCCCAATGGGCAAGCAGAAATTAGCCATTTTTGCAAGCCCATTTTTTTTCGGTTACATTGTGTTTTGATTGAGTCTCATGGTTTCGCTTGTAATTGGGATCTATAATAGCAATGACCAGGATTCTAACCACTAGTTGACATCTTGGAGACTTGCATCGAAAAATTTCTGAGGAATGTTGATGATTGCAGCTTTGATAAAAGATAATAGTTGGGTCATCTATAGAAGTTCCGTGACCGTGGAGAGCAAAGGTTCGTTTCTCCCTGGATTTTTTCATCTATAAAAAAAAATGAGCCGGGGTGTCCCTCACAAAAATGTGGGGAAATTTTGGGGGAGCCCTATATCCAAAATTGCTGCTGTCCAGCTGGAAATGCACTTTTTAATGGTTTTGCCCACAGTGTTGCATAATACATGGTTTCTGAGACTATTCAAGAAATTCACAAATGATGTAGATTTATTTGACCTATTTTTGACCTTCAAATTCAAGATGCCTGCCACTTTTGTATTTTTAAATGTCAATTTTTCAAAATTGTCATAGAGCCTTAATAATAGGCTCAAATGAAAGGTCTGCCCATACTGAGTTCAGTTATGGACAGTAAAAGTACAGCATACACATAGGTGATCAGATGTCGGGTGGAACCAACGAAAGGAGGGAGACAGAAGATTCTTTAGCTTGGAGTTTTATTTAACATAACATTAACAGTTTTATTATTATTTATTGAATTAACTAAAAAGACTCCATCTGAATCTGTTGAATCTCCACACTGACTCCTATCATTACACTGCTACTCTCATCTGAGCAGTCATGAGGTGTGAGCTGCTGTGGCAAGAGGGGCAGGGTTTGACGCACTGGTCGGCAATTTCCGTTCACCAGTTCCCAGCCGTGACCAATGGGAGAAGGATGCTCTTGTAGGTTGTAATGGAGCTGACAATAATGTAAGGTAGTTTGACCTTTCCATATGAAGATTCAAAAAAGAAAATCATCAGGTGGGTGACGGATTGCACTCTTATTCTTCAGTTTGTGCCATTTGGAAACTCTGGCCTGCCCGTAGCTCACATCTGCACTTTCAGCATAAATGATGGAGAGGACAAATGCCTTCATATCCGCTCTGACTTCATGTTTTAATTAGTCTAGTCTTAATTAGTCGTTTATGTATTGGAGCCTCTCTCCAGAGCTGGATGCAGTGCACACCCCGCCTGTAGTGCTTCCCTCGTAGAGATGTAGGACATCTGTTGGTGGAAAGCGCCGAGGATTGGGACAATGTCCTTGAACATTTGCGCATTCTCTGCCTTGAGCTGAACGATTGTCTTGCAGGTGGGCAGGTCACCAACGAGAAAGGAGAATGGAATATTATACTTGTGCTTGGCATTCGTTTGTTTAACCATAATGTCATGCACCATTGACTTGCTTGGAGGTTCATTGTAGGTTGTGTGGTAGTAAGGCTTGCTCTTGTTGTGTGGTAGATGATGGCAAGACTGAGCACCACTGTATCCCAGAACCTGCTGCCCTTGCGGTGGTGGTCTTGAACCATCAGTGTCTATGCGAGACGGTGCATGTATGACAGAGCGAGCACGCCGTGGAGCTGTGCCATTCACTGGTAGATCCATGGGGCGAGCTGGTGGCTCACTCTTGCTACCAGGTTAGCATCTGTAATGATGGACCTTTGTCAGCTCTGCACACTTCTACCTCAGCTCTGCAGAGATTTCCTTCTTCTTGGAGAGCCTTGCAGCAGGAACTTCATCTGGTTTCTTGTTATAGCTCTCTGGCTGCACATACATAACATTTGTTCGATGGGCTCCTGTTGCCGCCTGTCAGGGTGTCAATTTTGAAGTCATCATTGTCGATAGTGCACTGGCGTGGCTAATGGGGACTATGTCTTCAGACATCCAGAAGCAGATACAATGCTGCTCTCTGCCTATGCAAAGGTGAGAGCCAGTGAGTACAGTGGACCTGATGTTCTAGACTGCGGGGACACAGGTGTGTATGTCCAAGCAGCTTACGTCTCGCAGCAAGTCAGAGGTGATCTACTGATTAAACGCAAGCATGCGTTAATCAACTGCCGTGCTATGCTCTCGGAAGAGGTTGCAGATATCATCATACCTCTCCATGTGATCACTGGCAGTGACCACACCTCAGGGTTCTATGGGTATGGGAAGAAGAAGGTGTTGGATAAGCTGAAGATCAATTCTGAGGCAAGAGAGTTCCTGGGAGGAGTAGGTGAGAGTCTGGAATTAAAACATGAAGTCAGAGCGGATATGAAGGCATTTGTCCATAATTTATGCTGAGAGTGCAGATGTGAGCTGCGGGCAGGCCAGAGTTTCCAAATGGCACAAACTGAAAAATAAGAGTACAATCCGTCTCCCACCTGACTCTTTGAATCTTCATATGGAAAGGTCAAACTACCTTACATATAGATCCATTACAACCTGCAAGAGCATCCTTCTCCCATTGGTCCCCTCTGGGAACTAGTAAACGGAAAGTGCCGACCAGTGCGTCAAACCCTGCCCCTCTTGCCACAGCAGCTCACACCTCATGACTGCTCAGATGAGAGTAGCAGTGTAATGATAGGAGTCAGTGTGGAGATTCAACAGATTCAGATGAAGTCTTTTTAGTTAATTCAATAAATAATAACAAAAAAATGTTAATGTTATGTTAATAAAAACAACTCCAAGCTAAAGAATCTTCTCTGTCTCCCTGCTTTCATTGGTTCCATCCCAGACATCTGATGACCTATGTGTATGTTGTAATTTTACTGCCCATAACTGAACTCAGCATGAGCAGGCCTTTCATTTGAGCCTAATATTAAGGCTCTATGACGATTTTGAAAAATTGACATTTAAAGAGCCAAAAGTGGCAGGCATCTTGAATTTGAAGGTCAAATCAATAAATCTACATCATTTGTGAATTTTTTGACCCAAATCGTCTCAGAAACCATGTATTATGCAGCGCTGTGGGCAAAAACATTAAAAAGTGCATTTCCAGCTTGGCTGACAGCAGCCATGTTGGATAAAGGGCTCTCCCAAAATTTCCCCAAAGTTTTGTGAGGGGCACCCCGGCTCATTTTTTTATTTAACCTTTATAGATGACAAATCCAGTGAGAAACAAATCTTTGCTCTCCACGGTCATGGAACTTATATAGATGACCCAACTATAAGTGAAAAGTAAAGAAGAGGAAGAAAAGGTTAAAGATTGAAGAGCATTACAGCGGTGCACCTGTTAAAATTGAAATCACAGAGACGGGTCACCATATAGGGCTCTTAAGGGCTCTTTATGGTTCCATGTTCACGCAACGCAATGCGGACCCTCCTTGCGTCTACCGCAAGGGCGGACGTGCGCCTCCCAAAAATCGCAACCTTCCGTCGAGGCGACACAGCAGCAAGGGCTGTGATTGGTCCGCTTACTAAAACCCAACGCAGAACCATAAACGTTCACGACTGCAGGAACGTGGAACCATAAAGAGCCCATAACTCCTTAGTGCTCTTTTTATGCCTCGTGACATATCTTTTTATGGGAAGGTTGTTTGAGCCCAACTTAGAAGGCTAACGTCCAGCTCGTAACCCTCATGTCAGTTCTACAGTTTCATGGTTTTTATTTTGGTCAGAGGGACTAGTGAGAGGACCTGGCGTCTTAACATGTCAGAGTGGAGGGCGGTGTTGGGTAGATTCTGCTTCTGTTGTCAACAGATGGGGGGTTTAAAGGGGTGGGCGTGTTCGTATATTTCTGTTTATTTTAACCATATAAACCTGATATTTGAACCACATTAACACATCACAAAATAACATAGTATAACACGCCGGACAGTTTACGATTGAGAGGGCAACGACACCGTCATTGGGGGGCCACGGGGCAGACATTCTGATGGGCGCCTTTAGCAGGTGCCCCTGTGATGTGCAGGCCATCATGCTTTCGGTGCAGTTCTGTATGTATGTGTTTTTTCTTCCAGAGTCAGCAACTTAAAGAGCTTATATATTTATATTAAAGTATGAGCTTTGGCCGAGACTGTTATTCTGTGACCTCCACAGGAAGAAGTGAATTTCCTGTGAATTTCTCTCTCTCTCTCTCCCTCTCTCTCCCTTTCTCTCTCTCTCATCAACAACTCCTTACATTTACCATGAGGTCCACATGAAGGGAAGTTTATACAGAGAAAACAAAATGTACTTATTAATTCCAGATAGGAAATTTCTCGTCTCTGTTAACACCCAGAAAAATCGAATTTCCTGCAAGGCTTTAACCCTCTCTCGCTCTCGCTCTCTCTTTTATGTATATATATATATACATAGAGAGATATATAGAGATATATACAGACACACAAATGCAAACACACTCATAGTCAGAGGTCCTTTTGGTTGTAGTTGCAACCTGGAAACTTACCTGTCTGTTCTGTGGGGACAGATTTGGTTTTTGTGTATTTTGTTGGAGCCAGCCGTTGAAGAATGGTCTCTCTCACCCTGGGTCCATTCTGCCCCCCTTCAACTGAGGCTGCAGACATTACATCTTGTGAGAAAAAGAGTTAGTGTCCATTCTATCGAGTGATAACGTTCAAAGAGGGTGACTTTTTGTTGAATGTCCCATCCTACACAAGGTTCAGAATATAGGGGGGGCAGATGTGATGAGGGCCCTCTCTGGAGACCCACCAGGAGAACTTGAGGGGGGGAGAGGTATTTTCAATTAAACTATTGAATTTTTAAATATGCATGTCTTCTTGTGTGTCAGAATATTGACTCCCAACATTTGGATTACATCCACCTCCATGGTGGATTATAATTAACAAACCTGTAGCCTGCTGCAGTTGTCACTGTAAACCCATAGGAGGGACAAGTGGTTTGAAAGCACCTTGTTAGATTGTTCCTTATCAATTTAAATTATTGCCGCTAAGGCCGACACTGAACGAAAATTCAGAATGTCTATAAACAATAGCCTGCTTTCTAGCCTGTACATTTCTAATATAAAACCACAAAAAATGTTAACCCACAAGGTATAAAAGGGACTTTTACATTTTACATTTTTATCAGTTATCCTTCACACACAGTACATAATATCTCTTGACGTTTGCAAATGGTTTCTCAATGGGCTCCGTAATGAATAGCCTACATTGTAAGCCTCAATGATATCATTCAATTCTATATATTGCAGTTTCTGTAGTGCACATTTGACTTGTCATTCTTTTGTCTTATAGACGTACTTGTAAGGGAATATCGATGCAGGTAATGATGTTGGGTTGCAAATTACTTTTCAGGCAACAACCCCCCCAGTGACAGTATATTTCTCACCCTGACAAGGTCCATGTATACTCCAGTACACTCGGCCGCATTCCAAAGGAAATATTTGTCCTTTTTTAAATTCACTTAAGTGATCTTAGATCAGCTCCTACTATGGATTACTATTAGATGAACCAACAACAACAAACAGTGTTAATGTATGCAGTTTATGTATCTATTAACACATTTAAGCAGACCCTTTTATCCATGCTACTAAATTTTACATTTTGTGATTTTATCATTAATGAAAAAAAGAAAAAATGTCCTTTGGTTATATAATTTGTATGTAGTTTGATGTTATTTTAAACATCAATTTTGCACGACGTACACATATCTGCTTGGCTGAAATTATGTTGAGTAAACACTCTGTAAGTAAGGAGGGCTCAAGGAGTTGATTGCAGGGTCGAGCTTTATACAGTATACATATAAGAGCTTTACTCTAGGGGTGCCTCTCTCTTATGCAACCAACAAACAAAGGCATCTGTATTAAATCAAAGACAGCCTTTTATGCTTCCAGGCCAGGAGGGGAGTTAAGAAAATCCCATCCATCCCAATGTTATGTACCATTGAGCACCCAGCAATTGCTAGTAGCTTTTTCACTCTAAGCCAATGCTAAATATGATCTGTTTATCTTTTATTAACAATATCGAAAGCATAAGTCTGAAGGGGGTCAGTTGTGCCATGGCTATACTCTCGAAAAAGAGTCAAGTAAATCACAATACCTAATATGATATGCGTAATATGTTCAGAAGTTAAAGGGTAACTTCTGGGTTTTCAACCAAGACCAAATCTTCCCCCTACTTTTGGGTTTAAGTGACTTATGCAGACAAAAGATGGTGACATTGGTCCAGTCAGTTAGTTTTTTGTGTCTAATCAAGTCTCCCAAAAGGAGAAATCTTGTACTTAAGCTCTCTCACTCACGTTTAAACCACTTCCTTCCTGCGACCACTCAACTCAGCTTCTCCTTGAAAGAGACTTATAGTTAGAAACAAACAGATGTGTGAAAGCTAAAGACAAAAGGACACAATATAACAGTTCACTGGCAAAAACAAGCACTTTGAGAGGGCGAACATTGACAGTGCGCTATTGCGGGTTAAGGGTTAACATTGCCTCCCTTTTTTATCAACTTCAATGGTTGAAGCGTTCTCCCTCAATACTTTGACATTGTCAAAAAATATTTTCTCTATTAGTCCATTGGACCCAAAATGATGGGAGTATGGTCAAGGTTGATATCCGAAGCCAACTACATTGCATTCCCAATGAAGTTCTCTCCATAGATTTTCATCATAAAGTACCATAAGATGGTGATAGGAAGCCTGCTGTCACACAGTTAAATCCAAATAAAGGCAAGGCGAGTGATCTTGTTTTGTTAGATTGGTAACAGAGACAAACCTGTGCAAGTGTGAAAAGGTCAAAAAGGGGATACCGACAGCAGCTAACTATTAGTGTACCTCGATGTTCATTGAAGATCTCTCTCCCCTGTAGCTCATAATATATGTTGCATCTGGATAACTGCTGAGTAGCACACATCGAAAATGTATTATAGAATACAAAAGCAAATCAGTTTGTAGTCATAAAATTCAACTAGAAGTTGATTTCACTTAAGAGTACGGTTGGTATGTGCTATGTTGTTGGTTCAGCAAAAGATTTACAAAAATATGTCCATTACAGAAGATGTCAAGCCACATTCTTGTTCTCCATGTTGTGAAATACTCAAAGAGCCAGTCAACCCAAAACCCTTTTTTATACTTTTTAAAAGTGGTGTTTTGTCTCTTATGATCGTCAACATAGTAATCTATTCCATGTTCTGACTGTTACTGAAATTAGCCCCTAATTTAGAGGAAAAAGCTATAAAATCTTGTTTTTGCCATTCTCCTCAAAACATTTTGATTGAAACTCTGCGAACGCTGATGGATTAATTTTTTTGACGTCTGATTACCTTTTCAGAGGCACTCTGACGTCACAATCAAGTCTCACCGGTGGCGACGAGCCAATCCCCTCTGGCCAAAACGCCATTTTTATTATCGATCATATTCATTTATAGGGCTCTCGTGCATGTTCGGAATGACAGATTAATAGATTCAGGGTTTATTTTTCACTCATAAAACAACAAATGAAGCAACAAATGCCCAGGCTTAGCGACGCCGTGTCACCATATCTATGCCACGTTATCACTGTCATCATTAAGTTGATTAATTTGTGGACGATCATATCAGACCACCAAGTTTTTTGTTTAAAGGTTTTACGAGATGCTCATGCCTGAGGCATTCCTTCAGGTTTGATGAGGAATAGATTACCAAGGTAGAGGTCCCCCCAATGAAACACCAATAGCAGCAACAGAAGCATCTTAACGAACGGTAGTGTAGTTTTACCTATAAAATGTATATTTGTATGAAAATGAAGTAATAGAGCATTATTTCGAGACAAACTGGGTGGTGTGGAGAGGGTGTGGTGAAGTGCAAGGCTTGGAGAGGTTGGTTGACCTGGATCGGGACAGAATGGAGGGGAGATGGGTGTGATTGAACTGATTGTCAGTGTCACTGAGGCAGTCTGAGGACTAGTGGTCCAGTTACACCTTCCACACACACACAGACTAACAGACACACAACAGATCTGACACACTACATTGTGTGTGTAGTGTGTAGTGTACACACTATACACTGAGACATGCACACTCCCTACTGCGTCTCAACCTCCTGCATGTCTTCCTATTAGGACTGTCGACACTGTTGTGCCTCCAAATCAACAAAAACAAATTGACACAATTGAAAAATAAACTAATGAACCCATTCTAGTTTCTGAAAAGATAACATAAAAATCACAAGTTGACTCTGAGGCCAACATATTATGGCATATATTTTTCTATATTTCTCCATATGTTGCAGTTATAACATTTGTCCTGTAATTTCCTGCAATATTACACTATAAACTGCATCCTATCCTTTGTTGCACTTATAACAATGTGCAGTGTGCACACCTGTAGCTGTGTTTTCTCTGCTGCCTCCTGACCTGTCTCATCAGCATCACTGGGCTGACTCAGTTCTGTGGCTCGAAAAATAAAAACATTCTGTGGAAACATACATGCTACCACCATACAACATTTGTAATGATAAATAATGCTGATACTGATGGTTAGCTGGCTACTTTTTCTAAAATCTGCTAATTTGCATCCTCTTCGTTGCCTACATTGATTTATTTGTTATAACTTGATGGCCAAGCTTGCCAGCTAGTGATACAATACAAATTGGGGAAAGCTTTTAGTTGAAATGTGACATAATCATGACTTTGCATGTTGGCAACTAGCTATCCCAGGATAGTCTTTACATTCTCTACGAGCTGCACGACAGTTCAATGATGTCATAGCTGTTACCTCTTTAGCTTTCTGACCAATTGCAATTCAAGGACCAACTTGGCTGTGCCACTTGGGGAGGGGGCGCTCATTTAATCCCCTCTGCAAAGACCTGGTAGCGACGTAAACAGTTTGTGAGTGCTTGCATGTGTTTGTATGTGGGAGACAGTGTGTGGGAGGAGCCCACAGCTCAGGCTGGCTGGATGGCGCAACAAGAGAATTTTATAAACGCAATATTGTTAGCCTGCGGTAATCAGCCCGGTGGCCCCGAAACAACAACGGCCCACCGGGAATGGTCCCGTCTCTTCCGATTACCACTCCGCCACTCACGAAAATAACACCATCTGCGTTCGCAGCATAGTGGACAATCACAGTGTTTGGAGACCGGCAAAAACATAGGATTTTACGAAAAAAAATATCAGTCACAGTGATGACATGGAATAGATGGCTATGTGGACGATCATATGAGACCTTTTGAAAAATATGAACGGTTTTGGGTTTGCTGGCTGTTTAAAGGTTTTATGAGATGCTCATGCCAGAGGCATAACTTCAGGGTTCATGAGGAATAGATTACCAGGGTAGAAGTCCCCCAATGAAACTCAGCAGCAACAGAAGCAGCTGAATTTAAATTGCGGTTTGGCCGGTAATGGGTTTGGGTCAGAGGGTGCCCTTTAGAATTAATAGTAATATACGTTTAGATATAGAACGTATATTTATCTATATTTGCCGTTGCAATGTATGTTAATATAGGTTTTATATATGCCATGAAAACGTATATTTAAATTTTATTGGAATGTACATGCAGCTGCGTCGCTAGGCCTGGGCATTTGTGGCTCGAATGTTTTATGAATGAAAAAAGAAACCCCATAAATCCATTTTATCAGAATTGAAAATGTCCTAATTCTAACTCAACGACGAGCAGGTGCCCTTGATCAGTTTTGGGGAGATGTGATGTGAACAAACATTTAATTGGTCATTTTGCTCGACTTCTTGCTCTACTTGACTTCGAAAATTATCAAGGGCAAAAGGAGCAAAGTAGAGGGGGCTATAGGTTGACGGGCTTCTGTCCGCCACCACCACACCGTAGCACATTTCACATGACAGGCGTGCACTCCACATCCTTTTGAAAATAAAAATCCTAATAAATCCTCACAGGGTTGAATATGAGCTACCAGCACAGATGGTCCTTTTGGTCCAAAGAAAGCAAACCAAATACCGTCTAGATGTGATGAGAAATGAAGAAACGAAATTAACAAAAATGAGAGAGAACAATAATGATATCCAGAGAGACATGTTATAGACAGAGATGATCACCTATCAAACTTATCAACTTATTATCATATGCTTTTCTTTTGAAAGCATGCCCTCGGTCCTCACCTGCCGTAATGCTTATTTTCCCCTAAGGACTGGTGTTGGTTTCGGTTCTATTAATAACGCTAAACACGCCACTGTATGGGTCAGTCTCCCCAAGAGAGTCAGCCGTCTTAAAGACTATATAGCAATTAATCTGCCGCTTACAGTGCAGAAGTCATCACCAGCTATAAATATGACTGTGTGTCCGCGTATACATTCTGTTTTTGCCAACAAGCAACCCTGTTATAACCCCATGCGCTGCCCTTAGTTCAGAGTTTACTCGTTCCATTTAATTTCAGTCAACACACATTGTTTAGCACATCCGAGAGGGGTTGGCATAGGTGGGGCCCACAAACCCATGTCATTGTGGTTGTTATTGAGTTAATGCTACAACTATAACTAAGTAATACAAGTAAAGTGTGTGTCTGTGGGAGGGAGGGTGATGTCGCATTTAGGTGTTAATCCAAGCAAACATCTGGGAAAGTCAAGCCAGCTGCTGCAACTTATTACACAAAACACCCAGTTGGCCAGATGCAGTTCAGACAAGACCTGGCCTCTCCACATCCAATAAAACATGGCTTTGTGTTATTGTGCAAGCCACATACCTCCACATAACAACACCTCAAAAATGAATGGCCGAGTTTAAAACACTGAAGTAGATTACTGGCTCTACATCAGGATTTGGGTTAGAGTTAACTCAGTGCCCTCTCATTCCTGTTGTAGACATGAGGGGGGTGTACAAACAGTACAGGATGTCAATCTGTTGGCACACCTTTGCCACCAATTGTGAGCAAAGAGGAAGTCTTAGGGCCCCGTTCCAGACTGGTTTAAAAGTTCAAATGGAGGTTTGGCACGAATGTTCAAAACAGAATGGAAATCCTGAGGGGGGAGCATGCAAGCACTGCGTGAGGCATTGGCTGAAACAGTGTGAGCCGAATGTCGAAACCCGATGATGCCTGTGTCCCCAACAGTGAGTTCCACCGAGGCTTAAGAACCTTCCAGTACCTCTCTGAAGCAAAACCATCTGGAGTCTCCATCTGGAAACTGGGACTTTATATCTGAATGAAAACATGCGTACCCATGAAGGTAGAGAGAAAAGTATACTTCAAAGAGGAGAGACTTTAGCTTCAGGGGAGTCTTATTACTGTTGCCAACAACAAGGTGCAAGGGTGCCCAGCAGCACCCTGCCGCGGGCCGGAGGTGCTTGGCTTGCGGTGTTGATAGTCCCCGTGAGGCCACCTGTCATTCACCAGAGTGGACAAAGATAAATGAAGAGGCAACACACCCAGAGTCTGACCCAGATGCACCTTGGAGATCGCTGGAACGTGCATTACTTCCCTTGCTTGGTGATAGGTGTGACACAACTGGTTGAAGGTTGTATGGCCGTGTCTATTTGGGGGCCAGCTCTGGAAGTAGCCCCCTTGAACCTCATTCAACTGAAAGAAATAACACAAAACTCCCTTTGCTTGCATAAAAAGTGAGGTCAGACAATCAATTACACAACTCATGCATTCTTTTCTCAATAATCAAAAATAAGTTATTATAGAGATGACGCTTGTTACATTTATCTCAGCATAATATTGATGCTTTGCAGCATTTTGAATTATATGTGCGACCCAGCCTGTTGCCTGGTGTACCCAGATCACAACCCGCTGGTCTTCCTGTCCCGCATGTACGACCACAATCTTCGCCTCATGCGACAGTCTCTAATGGTCCAGGACTACAACCTTGAGATAAGCTACAAGAAGTTGTTTACTTGATGTTAAATTGTATGGGTAGGGGTGTTACGTTCCTATGTATTTGTGCGGTTTTGGTTTGCCCCCTTCTTTTTTTTCCTCTACCCGTCCTATATTTTTTGGACTACAAATATGGTCGTTCTGCAGTCCGCACTGAAATGATTGGTGGAGGCCTGCTACCGAGGGCCAACCCGCCGGTTAAAGGCCTCATCAGTTTCTCCTGGTCGCCGGATGCTCCATCAAGCTCATGCTTGTTTGATACATGCACTTTTTGTGTCCCTGCCTGTTTTGTGTCTTTGTTTTGTGCTGTTTGTTGCCAATGTGGTCTTTGGTCACTTTTTGCTCTCTTAGGTGTTGAGGTTTTGATAAAGGTCCCATGACTTGCCACCAGGTGTGGTGTGATTAGCCGTTTCAATCCGTTTTGGAAATCTGCCCATCTAGGTGGGCGTGTCCACCTAGATGTGTGCTGGATAGATCAGTCTACCAGCCCACCCAGTGGACTGTAGCAAACGTTGCTCATTTAGGGGCAGATTTCCAAAACGGCTTGTAACAGCTAATCACACGACACCTGGTGGCATGTCATGGGACCTTTCAACTTTGGTTCAGCCCATGGTAAATTGGAAGGGGTTGAGTGGCCTTGTATTTGGTGACCCTATTTTATTCGTTATGTGCTTGATGTAAAACCCAATACCCAATATTATATCGCTGGTCTTTAGCACTGCGTTGGAAACGAAGACAACTAGGGAATGAACCGTATTAGTCAGTTTAAATGTGGTTCATGGGACTAAATATTCCGGGAGATTTAGACGATGGCGGGCCGCCAAAGTGTGGAAAAAACAGCGCACATGACCACGCAGCCATCCACCAAGTTAACAAGGTTGCATAATTTGTATTTCATTTCATATTTAATTCGATATTATGAGGATACATTTTCCCGTGACACTCTGGAAATGGGTAAATCCCTGAGATTCGACTATTTATCAAAGCACCGTTTGTTGGACACGTTTACCGCTTTGACCAGCCTGTTTCCTCAAACTTGTCAGCATGTGAGATGAACAAAGACAAGGCTTGGAAAATCCAACCAGGAAAATGTAATTGTTATTAACCATGTTAACTCTAACATGGTGGTTGGGAAATTAAGACTTGACTCTTACAATTGGACATAAGGACGTCTGACAAAAGAAAAAATACACTTCAGATGTAATTATGTATTAGGCCATGTTTTATAAATGCTGATATTCGGCTACTTTTACCTTCAGTGAGTCATGTCAAACAAGCTTGAGCAGGTGTAGGGAGCGCAAAAACAGAGAGGGAATTACCCGGAAGGAAAAATAAGGTGGACCACTAGGTTAGTGAGTAACGGGTCATGATGGGACGGGGCGTGTCCTTGTCTGGAGGAGAGTGAGGGAGAAAAGAGACATCAATAACCAAGCGTTGAGCCCTCGCAAGGAGAGGACGTCTTTTTTCCACGGACAACTTGCTGACAAACTTAGGATAGAACTGTAGAGTCGGAATGAAGTTCTCGATATTTTTGTGTTTGTTGCTTCTCCAGCTGAAATGCTTAAATGCTAGACTTTTAACAAAAAGTGACGACAAATTTATCAGCAGCAAAGTAACGGGCCCCGGTAAATCTGCTCATAACTCAGGTGAGGATGCGTAGGCCATGTTTTCTTACAAGCTTTTCCTTTGCAGTGCAGTGCATATGGGATCATTTAAAGTGATTACAATAGTCTACTACTCTGTTCCAAAATCTGTTATTTTTTTGTATTTTGTAGTTTATAAACTTATTTTCTTGTTTTGATGTGCTTTCAAGCTGAAACGTAAAGAATAATAAGGACATTCCTAAAAAGCTATTAATAGCACTAGCATGTTTAAAAAATCATAAATAAATAAAAGGTTAAATAATTAGTAATTCAAAATAATTAGTTTGAAAATAATATCCATGGAATATTTGCGAATGAGTTTTACTTTCGTCGGTTAATCAGGTGTCAATACAAGTCGGTCTATCTGGAAATAATGGGTGATAGCATCCATTTATAGGGCTACTTTTTTATTTAGAATGCGTCTATGTTGTTGATATTGACACTTTGAAGGCGTTTTAGGCAGCACCCTGCTACCAATATCAAACACCCTACCTCAACACTAATTTCTTGTCTTGTATTTTATGTCTGTGTGAATGTTTATTTGTGACTAGAGCCATGTCACATAAACATTTCTGTAACCCTTGTGTAACAGACAAAGTATCATCTTATATTATCTTATATATAGGCCTAATAAAAACATGCGATCGGACACATGAGTTGCTTTAGACCTATTCTATTCTTTTTTTTTGTCTTTATAGCGATAGATAATTTGGGTTGGCGGATACGTGATTCGTGCAAATAAAATATTGTGCAAACAGCGCAATTTGGGGAATGTGGCATTGGATCTTGCTGGACGTGTTGGTGCTGTTTGTGAGAGTGGAATTCATACATGCAATACACTTTTATGAGCCTGTTAAAGTAGATTCAGATTCATTCCTCCCCGACCATAGATGTCTATGTTCCATTTTAAGATTGACATGTTTAGGGTTCTGTACGTTATCAGCATGACATGCCCATTTAAGGAACTGTTTAAGGGTTTAACTGATTTAGTCCTTAAAGCGTAATTGTCTCTATCGAAGCGATATGTTAAGAGGTTCGTCAAGATGGTAGCGATAAGCGAGGCTATAGTCTTCCTTTTAAATAAGAAGGCGCTTGCAAGGACTGGATGGGTTAGTTGCAGGCTATACTGTTCTTATTATAAATTATAGGCTATAGAAATCATAATGGCTAGTTGTGAAATAGGTACTGCAGGTTGAAATGTAAGTTGATTTATCATTCCGTTATTTATTTTGGCTATTGAGATTTTGTATGAGGCAGAATAATCAAATACAAATTCTTAAACTGAATATAAACTATTGAAATTATAATACAATATCAATGACGTACATGCAAGTGGGGTTAAAAAAATAAATACTGTAACCAACAGATACACAGAACTCTTCGAAAAGATTAGAGTCCTAGAGAACCAGGGACATTCACAGACACAATGCACCTAGCCAATCAGTAAACCCCAGGACAACATTTCAGAAACGCCCCCTTTTGGTCAGAGCGCATCCCTAACCAAGTCGTACCACACAAGCTCCACCAAAGTATTGTGCCGGGCTTCCCCATTACACTGCAGGGAAAGACAACCCATCAAATAATTTTAAAAAGCCCTAACATCTACGTTACGTCTTCATAGCATCCAGCCCCCAGAGAGGACAAAATATTTGAGAGGTTAAATATTAGTTTAAATATGAAAGGTACTATGCATTAGAAACTCTTCCTGAGTTTTTCCCAAACAAAATCAAAATCAGCCCACAGTCTGCTCTATGGAGAGGGTTTTAGAAGGTCTCATTTTATAAGTTAAATCACATCCTGTTCACATAGTGGCCATTTAAAGGTATAATATGTAAGATTTAGGCATCAAAATATTAAAAACATCCTAGACCTACATTATATATATTTATTTTTCTTTTGCACTTACAATATCCTAAATGTTTCCAATCATTTCTAAAGAGGAAAGATAAATCTTTCCTTTTTATAAGGGTAACGTCCTGGGCAATTTTGTCGAGTTTTAACGGCGCCATCTGCCCTTTAACCCCTAGCATCCGAGAAATGTGGGAAACACAGAGCGTGAGGAAGGAAGTCGACAAACAAGATAGCTATCTAAACTGTGTTTTATTCTATTGCTCACTCGATTTGGTTCACGATTATTCAGTCCAGTTTGCCGTGACTGGCCGAGGCTGGGCATGTGAAGCATAAACGTACCTGTGAATCAAAGGACCCAAGAAGATTATCTGACAAGAGGAGAGATAGTGCTCTCTCAGACTGGTAAGCACCCATCGGGCTACGTTATTCGAGTATAGTACTAACAGTTATCCTAGCATGCAGTATTTTTCTCACTAAGTTCATAAACCCAGGCCATATTCTGTGTTTGTGTTCGGTGTTAGGACATTGTGAGGCTCACTAATTTCATAAACCAAGACCATATTCTGTGTTTGTGTTCAGTGTTAGGACATTGTGAGGCTCACTAAGATCATAAACCATGACTATATTCTGTGTTTGTGCTTGGTGTTAGGAAACAGTGAGGCTCACTGCAATTTCACAGAGGCATGTTATGAAGGGTTGTCCGTTATTTCGTAAGTATCCCTTGCCTTAATTTTTGCCATCAATGTATTATCAGTTTTTGGAACATGCTAAATATATGTAGTTACCAAACAGGAGGACAATCCACCTCAACTTCTAGCAGGAGATCTTGAAAGTCTCTTGAGGTCTACCTAGCAGCCTCCACCACATCCCCATCCAGTGACCCACCATCAGATAGGTTAGGAATACTGAATTATTAGAGTGTAACTTATCCACTGTTTTCTAGAGCCTGGAGTTGAAGACCTTTCCATGTCAGAAAAAAGAATCATTGGTCCTACATGAAATGTGGTGCTTTATAAAGGGTATGTGGTGTTGGTTGTATTAAATGAACACTAAGCTATACACTCCACTCCTTTAGCGTCCAGCAGAAGGTGAAGATATTCGTTTTGATGAGAACTAAATCTATCAGAGACTGGAATAGCAGAGCTTTGACATTTCTACTGTCTACTGTAATAAATAGTGGTATGGCCCTGGTCTATATTTATCTGAGATGTCAAAACGTGGTTATTCCTACACATCTGAATGCAATGTCTTTGACCTCACAGGGGCCAGCTCTCCACAACCAGAGACAAGTGAAAGAGCTGAACTACAACCTCATTCCTGCGAACTCAAGCTACACTTCAATATACATTTTTTAACAAGAATAGAATACCAGCCATACACTTCCAGGAAGATATTTCCAAAGAACCTAACAGAAGTGATGTTGTTATAGTAATTATAATACTGCCGCCATGGACCAAGTGTGCTGGCCATGTGGGTTTGGGTCTGGGTATTGGTCATGTATCTTTCACACTATTCTGCTTAGTCTTGCTATGCCGCCTGCTGAGGCCGTCCCTCTTCCTCTAGTCACCGCTCTTCCTGTCTCTTTCCTTTTTCCTGCTGCGGTCCCTCTTGTGTTTCCCTGTGGTAGGTATTATCCCCTGCACGATGGGAAACTCCAGGTCTCAACAGTTTACATTGATACATCCAATGAGATCAGTCTGCCTGTAACATATTGTACCTTGAGATACAGAGAGGACATCATCAGCTGACAACATTTATTTGGCTACATTGAAAGAGCTGTCATGTGTTTTATGTAGTACTACTTGCATTCTTTGTTTTTGTCTCTATACATATGATGGTTTATTACAGTGCTTTTCTGCTTATGCAATTAAAACAAAGGTTTGGTTTAAAAACATGAATCTGGCAATGACTTCCAATGCAGGATAGTTATACATAATTAGCAAGTCAACCTGTTGCACCAGCTGTGCGTAATTTCAAACTTAAATTTTCAATACAGTAATAACTACCTTATTTAATGATGTGACATTTAAATATCGATCTAGCCTACTACGATGTGCTATGAACGCTGAAAACGTTATTTTAAGTATGATTGTTGTTAGCATGGATAACATTGCTTGGCTAACAACATTCTGTTCAATCTTTTAATATTGTTCCTCTGGATATAATTGAGGTCCAGAGACCACTAAAACATCTGGCCCTACTAAATCTGCAGGTCCTGACAAGCTTGAGCCATTATTTTTGAAGTTGGTTTAGACTTTATAGCAGAATCTCTGACCCATATTTTTAATCTTACATTTCTCAACAATAGTCATGTTTCCATCTAAAAGGTGAAGCGAATCTTTAGAAAGTTTGCAAAAAAGAAATTTGAATTAGGTGCGTTTCCATCAAGAGGTTGGAGCGGAAAACTACACACATTCCAGGGCTTGTCGTATCCTTTTGATAACATCCTCTCTTAGGTCCTGATATATAGTGAAATTGCGTTGTTTTCCATCTAAAATAGCTGTAATGTTTTTTTCTTCGATGAGAGCAAGGAAAAGTACCTAAGTACTTACCTCTTCAGTGGTTCACATGTATCTATTATTCACATTGGCCATCTGTTCCATGGACGTATTTAAAGGATACATTGTACATATTTATAATTCGAAATTCGCCCCAGCCTTTATACCACAGATAATATAGGGTCTATAGCATATAACCGCGTTTTCTGATTACAGTTTAATGCATTTTCCACAATGTACCAGCTCTCGTTTTGAAGGCTGAACAGACAATTTGACTGGAATTACTTAGTAGGTGCCCATATATCAGGGATTAATGGACACGGTATAATTAAAGGATATGCAAACAAAGACATCCTTATATATGCATTATATATATATATATATATATATATGATATAGGATGTCTATGTATACAAACGCTTAAAAATATATTGACGCTACAAGTTGATGTTGGTAGGGTTGCTATGGCCGGTTGTTATGCGGAAATCGGAAGGACGTTGTGAGTGCTGTGTGTTCAATGTTCGCTACGTCACAGCTGTTTTGAAAAGTGTGTTTCCATCTCCCATTTTGCGCATTTACTCTCTTTCACATTTCTCAAAAACCACCTCAAGCGAGCGGATAAACTTTTTTGCGAATTAGAGGATTTTAATGCAAATTTTGGTGTTTCCATCACTGTTTACTGATTCAATACTTCAAAATTCGCATGAAATCAGGCGGATGGAAACGCAGCTAATGAGATTCCTAACATTTGGAAATCTGTTCTGCCTCTGTTTAAGTAGGGGCGATCCTACAGTGTTAAACAATTACAGGCTAATTTTTAAACTATGTGTTAAGCTAAAGTCCTTAAAGTGTGTCTGTGACCAACTTAAAGAAGTTCTTGACATGAGTAATATTTTATCCGAACACCAATCAGGTTTTAGAAAATGACATAGCACAATTACTGCAGCCTTAAAAGTTGCTAACGATATTATTGAATCACTGGCCTGTAAAAAGTATTGTGCTGCTGTTTTTATTGATCTATCCAAGACATTTGATATGGTTGACCGTGCCACCTTGGCAGATAGACTACACAAAATTGGTGTATCCAGGCAGGCTGTAAACTGGTTTTCAAATTATTTGTCAGTGTGAACACAATGTGTCCAGTATGCTGGGTCTTCGTCCTCCTTTCTCCCTCTTTCAAATGGCGTGCCCCAGGGTTCCATACTAGGGCCATTGTTATTCTCAATATATCTAAACAATCTTTGTGACAAAATATCCAATGCTGCCTGTCATTTCTATGCAGATGATACTGTTATTTATTGTTCATCCCCATCAATGGTAGAAACGTTTTATTTCCTGCAGTCTGCTTTTGATGTTTTACATTAACAGCTGTCAGAATTTAAATTGGTTTTAAATACAGATAAAACTAAATTAATGTTTTTTTCAAATGGTAAAGAGCTACCAAATAATATGCCAAAGCTTTTAACAACCCACAAGGTTGAAATTGAAAGTGTCAATTTGTACAAATACCTGTTTTTTATTATTGATGAAAAAAATGTTTTAAACTACATATTGAAAAACTTTAAGATTAATCTTGCTTCACAATGCAGACCAGGAAACATTTGTTCACTGCAACCTTTCTACCATTGTTGGATTACGGTGACCTGCTTTTTATGAACGCACCTGAACCGTATCTCAAAAAATTGGATACTGTCTATCACTGTGCTCTGCAGTTTTTAACTGGCTGTGGAAATCGTGTCCATCATTGTACCTTATATGCCACTGCAAATATCTGTCGCTCTCTGTGCGCAGACTCCCACACTGGTTGTTTTTTATTTCTAAGTGTCACATTGGACTGGTCCCCTCCTATTTATGTGTATACATGTCTGCAAACAAAGGTAATTATGGTTTGCGCTCTAGAGATGTGTTACAGATGCTGTTACCCAGGGCTAGAACTGAGTTAGTGATGGGTTAACGATGGGAAATATCGTATGACCAGTTGTCATACGATTCATGCACACTGGCTTTGAACGGCTGATTTCATGGATGTACTTTGCGTGTGCCGTGTTTTCCCGCCGATGTGGCGAAGCTGTATGGTTATGCTGTTGAGAGCTTAAATAAATGGACTATATAAGTTGACTATGAACAATTATTGAAGTTTAACATTTTGTTCAGCAAATTTGACAACTGACAGATGCAATATTGTAGCCAGTGAAAATCGACAAAATTCTGACTTGTACATTTATGGGCAGATTTAGAATCGTTTGTTGCAAAATGTTGCAAATTTGATTCTCTGTGCATAGCGCATCACGTCGATATTGCTCTTTAGTGCTGCTCTAGTTTGCACAGATACAGCAGATCCGCAGAGTGAATTCAACCCGGTCCACTTGACATCGGGAATGCGCATGACAGTGTTTATTTGGCTACAGGCTTTTCTACTGTCTAATTTTGGCTGCTGGTGTATGTGGTGCACTTTCCTATCCTTAACGTAAACATTAACCTACTCAGTAGGCCTGCTCCGACGTGAGTCAAACATGACGATTGGTCTTTCCTTTACTTCTCAAACTACGTTACAATTGCATGTTCATAAGCCCAATTTTCAATTTTTCTCGGGGGAGAAACCCCCGAACCCCCGTTTTAAAAGGACTCTAACTTCTGGGCTACAGCACCGAATGTTTTCAATTGATAGCGACGTTCCTGGGATTCATCAATAAGGGAAGAGAAATTAGCAAGGAGCAGTCTAAAATCTAGATACAGACACAATCAACTCAAAACAGATATTCTCGCATTCTTTTAACAAACCACTCAATTGCTAGGGGTTAACGCCTTATTCCCGCTGTTATGGTGTTCCAGAGCCTAGGGATCTCTGAAGGCGAATACACAGATGCCTTAAGTTATAAGCCTTGACTTGCATGGATCTGCCAATAGGGCTGCATGTGAAGATCAATGGTCGAACCCTAGATACCTCATAAGAGTTTGGCATGTCTAGTGTGCTTTTAAAGTAATCTGTGAAATCTCAGGTTTGTGTCCTAATAGGGAGCCCTTGAAGCGGTGCCAGGGATGTGATGCTGTCTGTGATAAATTTATCTCGGATCCAGCATTCGTACTGTGTAATAGCAGAAGTTCTGGGGCTAGCCGGCCCACAGCCTGGGCCGGAAACCAAGAAGCAGAGTCACACCTTGTTATAGAGAGAAACTCAATAGAAACTCATTCACGCGAGTGGATGAAGATTTCAGAAGATTTAAATAAATAAATATGTCTAAAGGGTTTATAAGAAACTCTGCAGATAGATTTCTTTACTGTTTAATAATGTTGCACAGATTTTCTGTTTGCCTCCCTCAGCAACATGGTTGGTCGAAACAACAATGAAGTGTAAGCAAGCGAAACTCCCCTTTCAGACTGATTTGAGTTGGTCTGTTATCAAGGATTGTCTGCTGGTGTATTCATGACAAGTTGGGGGGAGGGGACGAGCCATTAGTCAAGTGACTAATACATCAGTACATCAGTTCTAGATTACTTCGGGATGGGTAGTATATGCAACCCTTTTCTCATGGCTGGACTATAGTGTCGTGTGACTGGACTATTTTATGACTGTGTTTCAGGCGAATTTGATTCCTATTAATATGTTGTGATTTCAGTTGGCCTCTACTAGCAGGGATGGACAATTGTGATCTGTTAAAATGTATGGAATGGTCCTTTTAAAGGGCTTGTAAAGTGTGAGACAAGGTCACACTTAACTTTACGCACACACTCAAAGATCATAATCTTTGAGAAGTAATGATAATGATTCAGTGCCGGCACATCAGGCAAGCTACTTAATGCCCGTTGGCTGATTGAGGCTCTTTGAGTGCGTAGAAGAGTCCATTCTACGTTCCTTGGTCCTAAGTTAGATTATACCTCCATTGGAATGTGAATAGTGTCTATAGTCCAACCTTTTTTTGCCTCTTTTGACCATCTACATTACGATTTGGGAAAAAACCTACACTGCACACATATTCGGCATGTCTGTTGAAAATGTATGCACACCTTTTTATCAGAGCATCTCGCGCACACACACACACACACACACACACACACACACACTACAATTTGTATTTTAACAACCTTTATCTGGTTCCTATTTAAATAACTCCTGTGATATCAGCCTCGTCAGTTCGTTCTTCTGAAGTAAATTGATGATCTAACTCTAATGGACACTATAAAGCATCTTGTTTTTGTTTGTTTTGTGCCATAACAGAGGTCTTCATCCAAGGCAAACAGAGGCCACTGTTTGCACGAAGAATGCACGAGCGGCAAAGAGTCTATGAGATGGTAAGGTGAAATTCTGTCTCAATCATTGTGTTTCGTTCCAGACCTTCCTTCGTATCTCTCTCCAGCGCTCGCTCTCAAGTTGAAATATAACAGGCAGTGTCAGATATGAACCATTGGACTGTTTATTGCCAATAGAGCGTTAATATAAAAATATATACATCATTGTATAAATAAGAATATAGTTGGAATTCATTAATGTGAGATAGTCTGGGTTATACGTCTTAATATAGGTTGTCTTATCAGATTGGCTGCATTGGATTTTATATATAACATGTCCTTCTGGGTACATCAGTGCAGCCTATGGCCATAACTTGACCTGCTAGTGTGGGGGATAAATCTGACATAGTTATAGAATATAACAATTGATAGGGAGGAGAATTCTCAAGGAATGACATGCTCTCAGCCCCCCTCAGTCTTGAACTACAAGTCGACCCCGACCACAAGACATCCGCAACCCTTTGCCCTCCTGTTGTGCTTCCTTCACAGCGGCCCAGGGTGCGCCCGGCACACCCCAAAGGGCCGCCTCCTAAAGTGGCTAAGCTCCCTGATGCTCCAACGTGCACCAAGGTTTCTGAAGGCTGCCTACCCAATTCCCGCTGCTGTCACCCGTGCGCAAGCTGCCAGTGTCGATTCTTTAACACCATCTGCTTCTGCCGCAAGACCAACTCGTTGTGCGGAAAGAAGGCATAGAACGGAACATGAGGAAAGACCCACATGCAACCGTACCACAAGAACAGATGTGATATAACTATAATAACAAATGCATGTCGATAATAGAGCATGACCTATTTGCTGAACAGAAGGAACCATTGCTGGTACAAAATGATAATTTTTGTTATCGTCCGTAGCTGCTTTAGAGTTTGTAATCTATACGTATACTCCAGTGTATATTTTCTTGTACAAAATCAAAAAATGCCTATGACGTGAGTTTTTGGCTCTGTTATGGCTTAAGCTATATTTTCTTAATTACAATAAACAATATGACTTGTCACCTGTCATTCCATGTTGTTTCTATAAACGTATGTTTATATGTTAGCATAATTTATCTAATTTTTACAAGTTATTCTTCTTTTTCAAGGAGAATACTCAAATCAAAACATTTTAACAGATGGTGATAACAGTGATTTAATACAATCAGATGGTGGCGCAATTTAGTAATTTACCCCCATTGACATGGTCTTGGGTCAATTGCTTGAAACTGTAATGCATAGATTATATAGAGTACATCTATTTGCCATTTTAAAACTGATTCATATTTAATTAATGTTATTGGTGATATTGTTGCATGATTTAAAGCTCTGCATATAGTTCACCATCTTCAGCAGTCTTACATGAGTAGTGCACATTCAATTCAATACTGTGGGTATGAGTAGGCCAGCAATTTGAAGCTGTTTAAACTTGTATGTGCATTTTTACATATAAAGTATATTACATGTGTAATGTGTGTGTGTGTGTGTGTGTGTAGGTGTGTGTGTGTGTGTGTGTGTGTGTGTGTGTGTGTGTGTGTGTGTGTGTGTGTGTGTGTGTGTAGGCCTATATTATTCTATAAATAAAGTTTTCCTTGTTTCAGCAAGTCTACAAAAATAAAATTCACTTTTCTTCTATTTATTGCAATTAAATTTATATATATATATATTTTTTTATGCATAAAAAAAAGAAGTAAAATCACTTATTAGAAGACACTTCATTAATTGGGGTAATGCGCTTGATCAGATTTTGCCGTGGAAGGTGTCTATTTTGCCTACTGCTGTTTTTGTGGTACTGGGGCTTTATGGCCACTGATCGGAGCACTTCGTCGGGCCCAGAAAGCCAAAACGACTGGCATTTTACCAGCCAGCAAAAAGGAACCCCGGAGTAACTCGGAGTAACGGGAAGCAGGAGCGACTGACACGGTAATAAAACATACCTGGCTGACTACACTAACTCCTTACGGCCGATCACAAAGACCCGACGCCGTGTCGTTTCACAGATAGTTTCTTAACTGTCTGTTTTCCACTTTCAGCCATCTGACTGCCCATCTTTGTGATGGCGGACATGGCTGCTAAGGAGCTAGCTAGATAGCTAACTAGCAAGCTACTGGGCCCTTCTGCAAGCAGCTGGCTAACGGCTAGTAAGAGTGGACCTAGGTGACTTAAGCTGTACTGCATGCGATCTAGGAGTCTCTAGCTATTCAGCGGGCCTATGCAACGTCTGCATTCTAGTGTAGCTGTTCTTCAGTCCTTAATGCATTTGGTCCGAGCATTTCAGGTTCATGGGACAGCTAGGGAGGCTAGCTAAATTACTTTGCCAACAAGACGTTAGCATTGTTTATACCCCTTCGCCAGTCTTTTAGCTTGTTTCTATCTGGGTTTTGCACGCATCGAATACTGTGATAACAAAAATCACCACATTAAAACAGAGTACCTTGTTAGTTAGAGTTACTCAAGCACCTTTTTAAATCCTGACGTCGCAGGTACTGTCAAAAACTAGAGGCAGTTTGAGCTAATGCAAGTTTGTTATCGGAGTTGGCTGCCGTGACATTAGTCGATACTGCCGTGGTTGAGGCATCAACAACAGGGCTCTGGGCATCAACAGCTCTGTAGACTGAAGTCTCCCGAGACATTGGAACAAGTGCAAATGAAATCCCTTTTGTACTGAACTGTATGGCTAGTCCTTGTCTATCTGGATTGTATCGCAGGTAATGCGGGATACCTTGGTGCCCACACTAACGTTTAAGTTGAGTGTTGTGTGCAAGATGTCTATTCACTCACCAAGTTTTTGAGCATAGCACAAATGGAAAACAGGCCTGTGAAATGTATTACCTGCTCTATTGAAAGTATACAACACAAAACAGTATATTAAATACGCTTAAAAATAATGCAGTTTATTGTTATGCTGCTGCTAAATGACAGCAAGCAGAACAGACGTACCGGACTTGCATCTCATGACTTGAATGATCGTTAGTAGCTCAATATTAAAATACTTTAATGCAATGTTTGGCACACTTTGGGCTTTAGGTGTTTTAAAGTTTGAAATCTTGTCCAACTTAGTTTCAAATTAACTGTAAACGATGATACTGTCATGCTCTCTCACCCCATCTGGAAATGAGAAAACAGAGTCTAGCATTGAAGAAAAAAGGGTGGATGCTTAAATAATTAATGCCAAATAGACTTCCTCATACCAAGCAATGTTAGGCATTGTAATGCTGACTTTAAATATTCTGTTTTAATTGGCAAACGTGCGCATCTAATTGCGTTATTGTTTTTATATAAAGTTAAATACGGTTATTTATGTCCATGTAAATAGACTCAATAAGGTATGTAAACCAACTTTGTTTTTGTCTTCCCCTACATGAGCTTAAGCAAATTCACATGTTAGGGAAATAGTAGCAGCAAAACTGTACCAGATCTGATCAATTAGGTCTTTCATAGACTTTTCCCTGTCATCAGAGTTACACTAACTTTGGCTTTTACAACATAATGTAATCGTGTCAGTGTCTCACTTCAAGGGAATGAATTAAAGTTTTCACTAAGCATTTTAATAATTCCAAATACTTAGTCTCCAGAACATTGATGGTATAAAGAACATATTTCAGAACCTTTCAAAAGTTATTACAATTTAAAAAAGTTGTATGACCCTATAATGACAAACCGCAAAAGACTCCATTATCACTGTTGTCTCCTGTAGCTGTTGTTGTCTGCTCTAGCAGGGCCAATAGGGGTTTACCACTCCAATCTGCAGAGCAGAACATGCCCTGCAAGTATTGCAAAAGCTCTGTCAAACAAGACTTCCCCACGCAACCATTCAGTCTGGTATTGTGCTCAGTCCTTGGTTGTATCCAGAAGATCAGTATTTATTTCTGTATGTCGGTGTTGATTTGGTAAACAATATATTAAGTGACTGAGTCTAGACAACTTGGTGCCTAAACCAATTCAAAACATAAAATCACAAATCCTTTTATTTGTTATCTTTTTTTAAAAAAAAATTCATTGTATTGCCTGACCTCAGCAAAGCAATGTTTTCTATGAGCTGAACGTTTTTTAAAAACCATGAAGCTGAGCATTTATGAAAAACCATAAAGCCTTATTCTACAATCAAGTCAATACTCTTTAAGGCCATGTTTACCTTCATATTCAAAAGCCCCTCTTATAGCATTATGGTACTTATCCACTGGCAGGCTGTATATGTGCTTAAGCTTTGTTTTGGTTTTTGCCACTACCAATTAAGCCACTACATGCCAAAGTAACTGATTATTTATCTCCTGTCTACCTAGCCCGAATTGGCCCTCAATCTTGTTTTAGGCATCTTTTCTTTTGGTCTTACCTATTCTTTACAAATGCCATCTCTTCCACTTTCTTCTTTAATAAATTACACATTAATACAAAACTAAATGAACTTGAACAATCACACATACTCCAACTCGCACACTAACTGTGTATTGTTTTTGAACCTACTATTCATTGCTCTGTCTGGTGTTGCAAACCAACAGAGTGGACTTGGCTCTGGTCAGATTGTACCCAGGCTGCTGTGTGGAATGAGGAGACTTTCTGGGATTTCGTTGTATACCTAAGGATAAAGATCTAGCAGTTTGATTGTGAGAACCGAAGATAAAGGAGAAGCGTCACTGGGTTACACTTTGTGCATAAGGGTGTGTGCGTGTGTCACAAATCCTTCAATTACTCCCTCTTGTACTAAGAGGTAGTCTAAGAGCCATAGGTTACTTATACTTACTGTTGCCATTTTTCTTTTCCTTTTTGTATTTGAAGAGAACACATCTGCTATCCATCTTTCTAGTGCGTTAGTATTGCTCTTTTGGATTTAAAAAACTGCAAATAGAGGAAGTAATCGCTACAAGATGGCTTTGTTATTTAGAAAGTGTGATTTAAATTGCCTGGCAGCAGTGAGAGAGAGAATGTGTGTTTGTGTGTGTGTGTTTGTAAAAACGTAGTTCCCTAAATGTAAACTAGTAGAACAGATTAACTATTGTTAGACATATTATACAGCTTGTTATTTATTATGTTTTTGGTCTTATCATTTGAGAGGGCTGTGACGTTCTTAGTGATGAGCAAAAATTTACCAGACCTATTGGTGACACATCTAAAGTCTCAGAAGCAGTTTGAAAGGGCTGCCCGTTTTCGTTAGTCATCAGCCGGGGCGTTAAATACATTGGCACAACATTGAGTCCCAGTCTCTTGCACTTAGCCCCCTCCCCTCTTGCTTTCATGTTCAGCTTCTCTGTGGGTAAGACCGCATCCAGCTTCTTCTCCCCTTTTAGCCGCACTTGCAAAAGCAAAAGGATTTAAGGATGGCAATATCATTTTTTCACTTGGTCTGTTGTTCTGTCCAAGACAGAATCGTTGTGGAAACAGCGGTGATGAAGTGGTTTCCTTCAATGGTTTGGGATGCATGCGTTGGTTTGGCCAACCAAGGTTTTGTTGCCGAACTTTGAGTGCTGTGTCTACTTGGCTGGACTTGGGAATGGGGAATCCAGCCAGTTGGCCCTGTTTGGACACTTTATTCATAATGTTACATGGGAAATGTATCTTCAAATTCACTGTTTATTTTTCTTTTATTTCAATGATGGATGTAATAACATTATACTTCAGTGGTTCCAATACATTGCCAACAATTCGTTTTAAGTGCTCTGTCAAAACAATATAAAACATAACATTTTCACATCAGCTGGTTCATAAGTCAGAATGGGAAATATTAATCATAGGCGTCGCCTAAAGCAAATCGTACGTGCTGATAACATCTGGCCATACATGCCAAGTCAAATAAATTCCGTCTAACAAATTTCTCAGATGGATATCTGGACGTTTCATGAGTCGAAAAAAACAAAACTCGCTAGAAATCTGTCAACATCCCGTATTTATGACAAAATCCTATTATTATTTTTATTATTATTATTATTATTATTATTAATAATTTTTTTTAGATGAGACTAAAAGGGGGACATTTTGCGACATGCTTCACTGCAGTCTGCATGATCGTCTGTCATGACGTGATAACAATGAAGCCGCTGTTCTCTCAAACTCCGTAAAGAAAATATAAATATAATCATGCTGATAACTGATGCTTTTATGGTGCCCTACTTTAACCACAGGTGTGAAGTTGAAAGGGCCATTACCCGCTATGTCAAAACCTACCCAGTGTCATCTCCAGGTGGAGTGTCCACCAGATGTATGATGTCTACCTGGTAGGCTCCCAGTTGGAACAGTTCACTAGAAAGGCTGGTAGACTAGTCTCCCAGTTGCTACAGTCCACTAGAAAGGCTGGTAGACTAGTCTCCCAGTTGCTACAGTCCACTAGAAAGGCTGGTAGACTAGTCTCCCAGTTGCTACAGTTCATTAGAAAGGCTGGTAGACTAGTCTCCCAGTTGCTTCATTCCACTAGAAAGGCTGGTAGACTAGTCTCCCAGTTGCTACAGTCTAGATAGGCTGGTAGACTGAGCCCTTGGTCATCATCTATGTATATTAAGGTTTTGTTAATGATTAGTTCATGACTGAAGTCTTGTAAATGTCTTATATATAAACGTTATAAAGTGTTGCCAAAGCGTTTAACTGACTAGTATTTCTGGAGCCGGCTAGGATGTGCAGTTTAGTCAACAAGTCGACTTATGGCGAACGTCTGTAGTAATATAACCTTTTGATTTGTTGTTTTAAAATAAATCTCCAATTTAGTGTATCGTTTTCAGTGATTTTTTTTTTATCCGTTTTTGTTTTTATTGAGACAAACAAGGACGTCCTTAAAGAGAGTGCTGACGAGGCAGACAAAACAATCCATTTTTAATTAATGGCCAGACTTAGTCAGCTGGCAACCCTCTGACACAGACATAAGCTTGAGGCGTTGAAGACTTATCTTTGTCTATGCGGTAGCTGCACTTCATTCTTCACATTGTTTGGAGAATTTGGAGTTGATGAGACAATTTAGCTTCTACCCACAGGTTGTAAAGAAGGAGTTTTGAATGGGGTGCTGTCATATATATGAGTAGAATGCCTTGGGGAGGTAGACTTCAGAGTGTTGTATCCACACAAACCTAGGCTCTATCTGTCTGCCGTTTTCATTTTTTATATCATTTGAGTTCTCTTCACAGGCTACCGCAATTTTCATTATATTACTAATCAAATTCTCAGTCATCTATTTCATGAAGAAGACGCGTAACCAAGGGCATAGCCTATAACGGAATTAACATGTGTAAAATATCGACATAAAGTGAAATGACGCTCCCATTGTGTTCTCAAGCACGGCAAGATGAAAACACACGTCAGCTGCTGCTGAAAACGTTCTGGCTTGTTGGACTGTACTGTAAATATTCGAAGCGAGACCTCTCCACGGAAAATGATGTTATAGAACAGGCAGTGTTTGGTTTATGTCTCCTTATGCTGCTCCATGCCAAGCTATCCATGTTGATAAATGGAAAAATCTAAAGGCAAATGAAAAATGTTCAGGCATTTATTTTGTTGGCAACACTAGACCGTATCGTACCAAACTGTGGTTTTGTGGACTGCTTCACCCCAACTGAACTAAATCCTCTGTGCCTGTGCACATCAGCACCACATGCACATGCATCAGCATTGTTTGCACACGCACATCAGCATTGTGCACATCAGCACTGACTGTAAATGTTTCAAGGGGAAACACTGATACTAGTACCTTGTAATTCACAAAACCTTACTTACCCAAGGCTAGTTTTCAGATATTGTGAGGTTTCAAAGTTTTGAGACGTCCACATACCCGACATTTTGATTTAGATGTTCTAAATTATGAAGGATCCTCTTCATCATATAGAATGCTTTTTATCTCTTCTTGGTGCAAATTTGCAGGATTAAAAAAAGATGATGCAGAATGCTGTATTTACTCCACAAACAATTTTAACTTACTGACAATTTGTTCCGCTAACAGTTTGTTCCGTCTGTCTGGTTGTATCTTTTTGTTTCTTTCCTCTGCAGATGACTTTGTATTATGAGTAAGCCATCTGGGCTGTACCATGGAATTACTTCTTGTTAAGGAGAATTAGTAAAAACATTAATTATATCATAGAAAGCTCTCAACGTCCGAAATATGTTGTATTTGAACTTACTTGTCACTGTTAGCAATATGAGAAAGTATACAATAGGAAGTATAAAAGTGTGGTACAGTGATACAGTAGTTTGTTCTCTTTTAGAACGTGTGGTCAGCACCGACCCCATTTAGCTACGAAGGGAGGAAATGTGTTTTATTTTGCACAGTTGGCAATTACAACATGCTTAAAAGGGTTGTAAAAATGCTAACCAGCAGAATGCAAAAGAGGACCAGGCTTTGTAGTCGCCGAGGACAACTTGTAAGAGGCTGCCGACAATGAGTCATTGCACTGTTGTTACCAGCTCAGCTGATTCTGACACTTCCTGTTTCTTGTTTGCAGCGGAACCATGGGACACGGAGTGGGCTAAACCAGACAGCCCAGCCACGCACACCAGACGTAGGTAGCCGCCACCTGCCCATTGACTCTCAGGTGTAGTGGGAGGGCGACTGAGCTGTAAAGTAGCCCACAGTGTCTGGGTTTGGCTTTACAACCCACAAGGGTCGTCTGTGATATATTTCGCGAGAGTTTTATCTTCTGCCCGTATCGCTATGAGAGATAGGGGTATGCTTTGTCTGCATATATTTTGATCCATGGAACAAAAAACTGTCTTCTAGCATTATTCAGTGTAACATTCACAGTCCCAGCCTACAGTTTATCCAAAAACTGTAGGACCCTTGGCTATTCTATCCTATTATGATTAATACCAGAGCTAATACCAGAGCTGTTTGTCATTCTCATGCATTGAAAAATAATACACTTTATGATTTTCACCATTAATTATGATATTTTATGTACTATAAACGTAATAACTTGTTAACTATACAAGAGTTGTAAAGTGCAGCCCTAACCAGCTACTGTGTTTGCTCCTGAAGTCTCTCACTGAGGTCTGTGACATGGCCACGGCCTCTAGGGCGGAGTCCAGCCATAACCATGGAGAATCTTCACAGCTTCATGCCATCAGTGAGTCTGCTTACATTCAGTCTCGGAGATGAGACACCTTGTCACTACGAAGAAAAGTGCACTCGAAAACCTACACATTGTTTCATATCTGTGATTCATCTCTAAAATGACACAATAAGTAAATAAAATATCGGATTCAACCATGGGGATCTGACGGGTCCTTCTTGTACCTTGCCAGTTTCTTGTGCCAAGCTCCGGAGGAAGAAGAGCCTGTTCGGGTCCATCTACGTGGAGGTGACAGCGGACGGGGAGACGCGGCGCACGGCAAAGTCCCACAGCTCCTCCAACCCCAAGTGGGACGAGAGACTCACACTGTAAGACCCAACAGCTCTGGTCGTCTGTCTATCTGTCTGTGCTCTCTGACTAATTGTGTTTCTATCATTTGGCCAGTCAGACTCACACTGTAAGACCCAACGGCTCTGGTCGTCTGTCTGTCTGTCTGTCTGTGCTCTCTGACTAATTGTGTTTCTATCATTTGGCCAGTCAGACTCACACTGTAAGACCCAACGGGTCTGGTCGTCTGTCTGTCTGTCTGTCTGTCTGTCTGTCTGTGCTCTCTGACTAATTGTGTTTCTTTCATTTGGCCAGTCAGACTCACACTGTAAGACCCATTGGCTCTGGTCGTCTGTCTGTCTGTCTGTCTGTCTGTCTGTCTGCCTGCCTGCCTGCCTGCCTGCCTGCCTGCCTGCCTGCCTGCCTGCTTTTTTTTTCTATCATTTGGCCAGTCAGAATCACACTGCAAGACCTAACGGCTCTGGTCGTCTGTCTGTCTGTCTGCTTGTTTTTCTATCATTTGGCAAGTCAGACTCACACTGTAAGACCCAATGGCTCTGTTCATCTGTCTGTCTGTTTGTCTGCTTGTGTCATTCGGCCTTTCGGGTCCATCGTCATGCCCGCATTCACACAGTGAAGCCCTTGTCCTTGGTCTCAAAGGGCTTCAGGGGTCCCAGATCAGCCAGCCCCCCCCCCCAGGCAGACCATAAAGCTAGACACCAGTGATGGAAGAATGAGTAGAAACCTTGAGAAGGAATACAGACAGAGATCCCTCTCTGTCTTTCCAGTGTACTCTTTGTGGTTGTTATGTATCTGTTCTTCACCGCATGTGCTCATCCGTGTGTTTTGTGAGCTAGGGCCTAACGTAATGCACCCCAGGAACCTTTACAGTGCTGGTGGGGGTCGTGATTGGTGGTTGCACTCAGTGGTAGTTCATAAATCCCTGGAGACCACAGCAATGTGGACACGGCACCAATGCGACGAAAGGAAGTCCATGTCAACAAATGAAACGGCTGTAATTCTCCCCACGGCCCTCCCCCTTTCAGGGCAACAGCAGATCTCTGCCTCACTATGCAACCCTCAGGGTTGTGCTTCTACAGAGACTTGGCTTTGCATTTTAAACATGAGGATTCTACCAAAAATGTGCAGGAATCATGCGAGTACATAAAAAAATTAATTACACAAATACAAGAAAAGCAAATTTTCTCTGAGTGACAAGTTCGATTCTGTTCGTCCACATTGATTTGGTAAGGGAAGGGAGGCTATCTTATTGGCTATGCTTGATTCCAGGCATGTTCAAATGCCACTGCTAATTTGATAAACGGAACCTCATTTATTGTACACGATTAAGCGAACCAACGGACACACATGTCACACAGGCCAGCAGGCTGCAGCCCTTGGATGTTGTGTCGCCGGTGTTCTCCCCTTGAATCATAAAAGAATATTTACGTTTTTGTTGTTTTTTGCTGCTGTTAGGTAGGGGTGTGACGATATTTCGTGCCACAAAATATCAAGATATTAAAACGTGACGAAATGCGTCGGTGAGACGAAAAAATGGTTTGCAATACAATTTATCTTTTTCAGACTTTATTTATGGACATAAGTTTGCTCTAATCGCATCCCCTCTCCGCTTGAAAGTGCTGTCTCTTATTTCTTCTGTGCTTTCTAGGGTCACATCATGCATACATGTATGAACTTTAAACTATTACGTATTTTAGTGCCCTCGTAGTTCATTATCGTGAATGGGAAATCTTAGTTGTGGGTCGCCTATAAACTGTAACATCACTTTCTGTGACAAGTTGCTCATCTTGTGATGATATGATATAAACACTGCTATAAACTATAAATCCTCCTTTCGTCAGAAGAAGAAATCGTACATTAACCTTTCTGCGATAAGTGTCTCATCTTGTGACGATATGATATAAACACTGCTATAAAGCGGACAGGGGCTGCGATTTCAGACGGGGATTCCATTTTCAACACCTGGGGTCAGGCTCGGACGTCACGCTTGTCCAGTGGCGTAACTCTGGCCAATCAGTGGCCAGAGTTACAGCAGCCTGTTTATGTAACACAAAAGTACCGGTTCAGCTCAGCGGAGGTGAAACTAAATAAGTACCAGGTACCAGATTTTGGCAATGGAAACGCAAAAAAAGGCGAGTGGGTCGATGGAAAAGTGGCAGAAAAACGTTTTGTTTATTGCCATTTATGGCAAGATGATTAGTCTATACCATGTTAGTATAACACATCTTGTTTACAATTTCATAAGAAATGGAAATATAGGGCAAATGGCATTGTTTTGCATATTTTGTGTCTTTTAAAATAAACAACAATTTTTTTCAGTCATACATTTTCTTCATTCAAGTTTTGTTCAAAATATAGTTATAATATCGAATCCTGAACCCTATATCGTGTATAATATCGTGTATCGTATCGAATTGTGAGCTGAGTGAATCGTCACACCGCTAGTGTTAGGGATTTATGGGGTGCGTGCCGACTGCCTCCTTCCTGTATCTACCTCCCTCTCCTAGTTTCCCCCCCCAATTCATTTTTACTAGTGTACCCTTCAGTCGGACCTCTGAGTTATGTCCACAGCCACAGCAATAACGTCATGCTCTGTGGCAGAGAGACGCTCCAGCATGCAGCCGGGGAAGTAGTTTGTTAAGGGCTTACAATTCAAATCAATAAATTATAATTGTTTCTTGAGATGGCTTGCAGAACACGAGAGGACTGTGTCCCAGAACGGGTTAAGGTTGAAAGATCATAATGAGGACACAATACATTTTTTCAAGTCGTCTCCCACAATTGATGTCACCACAGGTGTAGCACACGGTGATCCCTGCAAATGGATTTCCCAGAACCGGTTTTCCATAAATGTACCAATTGTTTTTCATGTGCTGTTTCGTGCTCATGACTTTTGACCATGTAATTTGTTTATTAAAAAAATATAAGTGGATGTACACGTTCCTCCACTGTAGTTGCATGTACACTTATCTCAAGGGAAATGTACGAAATGCAACTGCAATTATGAGAAGTTAATGTCAATAGCTGAGTTTATGGTGTTGGGTTCCCACACAAAACTCATGTTTCACTCAATGGGAACTATCATAACAATGCCATACTACAATGGGCCTTACATCTTCCAAAAACTGAGGAAGCTGTCAAAAAGAGACAACTTTAAGAGCAAGAAACCCTACTGTCAGAGGCAGTTTAAAACCGCTACTCTAGGCAGCCCAGTTGTATCCTGGGAAGTAAATTTATTATACACCATTGTCCTATATCAATTTCATAAATGTGATGGATCCTCATCCTAAATGGTTGACACACTGCATTTCACAAAATTGTAGAAACGACTGTAAATCAGTCATCCTGTTTTTAACCTCTTAACATATATATTCAATTATCTGACGTCTTCCACTCTTAAACATAAAGTTCATTCACATTATACATTGACTTAATGTACAACTAAACAATAACAGGAGAGTTTTGGTTTTGGAAACATCTCAATATTTATGATGATGAATATCTGAACCAAAAACGAAACGGCCTGTTTTTATTATGTGGACTTTTTATTTATCTGTGTTATCTGTGTTATCTGTGTTATCTAACGACTCATCCATACAAATGATAATGCTTACTTAGAAGTCTGTAGAAGTTGAGCACATTGCAATCTAAGAGGGCAAACGTGGTTGGACAAAACATTGTGTATTATAAGAGTCATCTGAAATGCTTATGATGAATTCCTGTCTTAAATAAGGCTGGGAAGTGTGACATTTTTTAACATGCAGCATTTCAGTCAGCTGTAGCGGATGTGGGACGCTTTGTTCTGTGAACTGTTAGGTAGGGGGGAAAAGCAGTTAGCAGTTGAATGTTTAAATCAAATAATCATCCAAAATATATCTTCGTCTGTCGAGTGACATGATGGCATTGATTGTGATTTTTTATTTATTTATTCATCTGCTCACTGACTGAGCAGGCTGTTCATGCGAGCAGGCTTTTTGCTCCCGGTGTCAGTGTGTGAATGTGTGTAAGAATGGTTGTAAGTCGCTTTGGATAGAAGCGTCTGCTAAATGCCCTCAATATAATTTAATCAGCCGGATACTGGTTATACCGTGAAACAGACTGAATTGATAGATATTTCGATTGCTGCGGAGCTGTGTGTGTGTGTGTGTGTGTGTGTGGCAGAGTACAATAGTGGCAAAACAAGCTTCTTAGAGCCAAGGTTATTATTCAGAATCTAATTAAAACTGTTTTTAATGAAGGCATGTAAAGAATAACAGATGGAGATGGGCAGCATGCCTTACCAGGTCACGGCTACTGGGGTGCAGAATGCTATGGAAAATTATGAACCAGATATAATGAAATTTATAAATTATAAAGGATTTGGACGTTTTTTGCGAAACATAAACATTATTTAAAGGTGGTTTATTGGGACTATATAAAACCTGGTCTAATTCTTATATGCATATTTCTATCATTAGCCCATGGCGTTCTTTCGCGATTTATATATCGGCACATGTGCTTTTCTCAGAGAGAACAAAAGAGCCTTCAACTTGACTTTCTGGTTGACCAGTTGAAAACAACCATGTTTAAGTATTACCTGAAAGGAGTGTATGTGCATGTTTGTGTAACGTGTGTGTGTATTGTGTTTTTCCTTCAGGAATGTATCGCCCCAATCAGAGGTGGACTTCAAGGTATGGAGCCACCATGCAATTAAGGCAGACTCTCTGCTGGGCAAAGCCACTTTGAACCTGCGGCAAGTCCTGGACCAGCATGAAAGAAAATGTATGCTTTTGCACGCACACGAGGACATATACTCACGCACGCACACACGCAGACTTATACACACGCACACGCGGACATATACACTAGCACTCTTGGACATATACACTAGCACTCTTGGACATATACAATAGCACTCTTGGACATATACACTAGCACACCAACAATGTCCTGCTCCTGGGTCCAATTATTTTGCTGAGGTAGCTTAAACAAAAGGTCAGATGTGTTTTGGCTTAGGTGCTTTAGTAAGCCACCGATGTATACATGTCTGTACATTCCCCGCCGCTTTCCCAAGCTGGCTGCTGTGACCCCTCCCCCCCCACTGGGCTGCTAAGAGCAACAAGCTGTTGTAATGGTGCAGTATCTCCCCAGGCAAAAAGTTATGAAATGTTGATATGCATAGACCAGCCTAGCAACAAAAACATTCCAGAACATTCATTCATGAGAACGATTCATTATTTATATTTAAGATTGGATTATCGTATAGATTGAAACATTGGGGTCGGAATATGGATTTGATTATAACCAAATTTATCAAAATCAAATGAGCATATGTTACTGAACACTTACCGGTTTTAATGTGTTGATTAACTATCTTATACAATCACAACCTTTTTGTATACTTTATATCTTCTCAAAAGAAAATAAAGCCATGAATGGGTATGCGTGCGATACAGTGGTAGCTCATGTTCTGGCGTGTCCCCGTTCTCCCCCCCCCCCCCCCCCCCAGTGGAGAATGTGAAGGAAGTGCTGAAGCTGAACGTGGAGCAGAAGGGAGCGGCGGTGTCCACGGGAGAGCTGACGGTGTATCTGGACGGGCTGACGGTCGCTGATCAGGAGGCGGTGCAGCCCCTGACCAACGGCAACACAACAACCACCAACCCCACCAGTAAGAGCCGTCTGTCTGTGTGTGTGTGTGTGTGTGTGTGTGTGTGTGTGTGTGTGTCTGTCTGTCTGTGAAACGGGGGTCAGTGGGTATCCCTCCTTCTGTTTTATTTTTTTGGTTTTTCGGAAGGGTCTCCCATGAGGTGTAGAAATTACTTTGAACCTAGCCGATAGAGCAGACAAATCTGCAAGCTCATGTTTTATTTGCTGGGCCTTATGTGTATGGCCCCCTTCCCGTTCAGACAGATTTCCAGCAGACCTGGCCCGGTTCGGGCCCATCTAAACCGTTGATCTATTCTTTTGAGCAGGTTTGATATGATGACTGTACAGAGGAGATCCTTATTGGAGCGCTGTTGAGGCATTTTCATAAACCACCAGGAAGACTACTGATGATTTATCACACCTTTCGTTGTTCTGATTAGCTGTAGGTTGTCCAATTTTGTCCTGAAGCATTTTGATCTGCGACCGTTGATAACGCCCCTTGGAAATCCCAAAATAAACTGAGCGCTTCCAGACTAATAGGCGTTTGAGAATTGACCATCGCTGTCATTCCCTCTACAGAAACCCAACAGAACGGAGATGCCATTCATGAAAATGGAGAAGATTCGTCTTCCTCTTCAAGGGCAGCCAACAGGTACAACATCCTGCGGGGGAAAGCTATGACTGGAGCTAGTTGCTAATCATACCAATGTTGCAGAACAGTGTCGTTTCAAAGGAGTGAGCCGACCTTCGGCTTCAGCACTATAGCTACCTTGCATTTGGAAAGCAGGGTTGGTGAACTAGTCCTCACATATTCCGCTGAAAGTTTGATACTATTGCCAAGTATGTTACTGTTTCAAATACGGTTTGTGTCAGGAGTGTGTTTGAGACTGTACCCTGGGACAAAGGGCGCAGTGCACCGTCTCAAATTGGCATTTTGAGAATGTAATAACTATCAGTTTTGGCCGGAGGAACGGCATCGGTCTCATCCCTCACACTTAAAGGATAACTTTGGGAGTTTTCAAACTGGACCGTTTTCCCATCGTTTACACTGTAAGGGTCTAAAGGGATGATAATGCTGCAGCCGTAATCCGCCGGATTTCCAACGGTCTGCAATTTAATCCTCTGAGGCAACCGCACCCTGTCAATGTACCTCCTCGAGAAGTGCTCGTTTTTGCCGCTGACAAGCTCAAATTGTTATTATATGTCTGACAACGTTATGGAAAGGCTTCCTTGTTGAACCTTTTCTTGACCTTTTACTTGATCCGGTCGGTTTGTTATTGTGCTCTAACCAATTCTCGCTGAAGTAGTAGTACAGGAAAAGCCTCTGAACCCTAAGTGAGAGAGGACTGCCCTGCAGGTGTTTGTTTTGTCGGACTACAGAATGCATAGCTTTGTTTCATCGGAGCGATTCAGGTGAGGGAGGGTTGATATTGTAGTGACAATAAGGAAATGTCCTGCAACAACAAGATTTCAGGGTGAGACTTCTCCTTGAGTAAGACTTGGTCGCACAAAATAGGGATCACATCCTTTCCATAATGTTGTCAAGACACTTATAATAACAATCCAGTCCTTTTTAGGGACGTACATTGACTCGGCGTTATTCCCCTAGGATGCCATTACTGCTGGTTTGCCACTGCAGTGTCTGAAGGACTCTCGATTTAATGTTGGATGGATCAGTTTAAAAAATTGTTTTCTGCATTAGTCAACCTAAAAGATGGGAGAATAGGGTCCAGGTTGAAGTTATCCTTTAATACTTCTACATCAAATCCATTTCACCCCTTTCTTTTCATCTCTCTCTCGTCACTCTTTAATTCACTCCATCTATTGCTGTCCTTGCTTTTTTTAGTTTGTCTCTCTGGAACCACAGTGCCGATTTTGTCTGTCCACCAAAGTGTAATTTAGACGCAGCCGGTATATGCTGAAAACCAACCGAACGAGTCGTCTGCACGCTGCTGCAGCAGGCAGATGGGGGTGGGGGCACAGCCCCAACCAGGCGGGCATCTGCATTGCAGTTCCTGGCTGCTATGCCTTCATAGGAAAGAAAACGCATGCACACACACTCGTTCACAAACATAGACCAATGCAAGTCAGCAGAGTTGAATACCCTCTCCCTCCAGATATACGGTTTCTTTATCTGACTTTACACAATCATACACTGAATGTGTCCCTTACATGCAAGTCTGTTATGTACTGTATTTTTTAATGGAAAAGGTATGCAAATGAATTGTCTGGAATAGAAAGGCTGTGTTATGAGTTTGCATATTCCTTGAATGTTTATTCTATATTAAATATTGCTTACAGCGCTCTTAAATTATAACTTTTTCCAACCTGGACCCTATTTTCCTATATTTATTGGTCTAAGAGACATATGCAGACAACTGTTTTTACGTAGTGCTATTGACCCAAAGAATTACCATACAGCGCGTTGGACAAATTAAAAATAAATGTTGTCCACATTAATCCCACGATGGGAAAATAAGGTCCAGAGGTATCCAAAAGTTATCCTGGAAAGGTGTCGGTTATCCTTGAAAGACGCCGCCATGCATATAATTCAAAATGCTGCCGGCAGTACGGAGTTGGCAAGCAAGACGGAGAACATGTTCTCTTTAATTGACACCACTTTAGTGGACCTTGGCCTTAAGCTTGAGCTTTAATCCATAGAAGTGACTGCATAAGCTTGTTTTGAGGGGGCCCTTTATGTCACCACACCAGACTCTACAGTTCCGGGGACACAAACACATTGGCTGAAATCAGCATCCTTTAATCAACGAGTTCTGAAATCACGCACTGTAAGCAGGCACACCAGGTGCATTCCTCAGAAAAAGAAACTCAGCATTGCCGCTTTCCTTACGGCAGGCAGGCAAGCAGGAAGTAGTTAAAGTAGCAGTAGATAGTCAATTTTAAAGCAGCACACGGGGCATTTATTAATGAATATTGCTGCACATACATGGCCAGTTGACGGCATTGTGCGTTTGTATAGGGGATAAACACATGTTATTCGCTAAGTGCAGGTTTTATACATGCCAGGTCATGTCAATTAAATAGAGGTCTTAAAAGACACGTGCATGTTTGTACTCACTGGGGATTAGGGATGGGGATCGTTCATTATTATTGATACCATTTTCAAGGCTGCGACCTTTCTACTTTTTGTAAATGGGAAATTTTATCACTATCTCTCGTAGTGATACCAATTTTCTTTGAGAAGGTTGATGGCCTATTTTAGTTATTGAACAGGGAAACGCTCCAAAACACACCCACCTATCACAATCCCCTTCATACACGAACAGCCATTCGCTACAGTATTTACCTCTTGGTTTAAAAAGTACAACTTTTGCTTGAAGACTCTTGGCCGAGCGGGGGACCTCGCAGTACATTATCAGGGAAACACTTAGGAGGACTCCTGGCTCGAAGAATAGACTGTACCTGACTGTATCGAAAACTCAGATTTCATTGAACAGATTATTAAACCGTGGCTCTGGTGATACATCTTTGTAGATTAATTTACCGGTACATTTTGAGTTCAGCTACTTTTGAACCATCCACAAACTTGGCAAGACTCCCTGGCTTCTTGGTTGGAACTGTGGTTCGTTTAACAGTGAAATCCTTATCTGTCAAGCGTCTGTCTTAGGTTTGTATTTCCAGCAGTCCTGTTCGTCGCCTCTCATTAAAGTTCTCCGTCAGAGTGGAGGTCTCGGTGTCAGTTTTAATACTGCTCACTGTTCGGAGGGCACAGCAGAGCTGCGTCTAAACGCGCCGACGTCTTTGGCGCTGCTCACTTCCATCAATGCCGCGGCCAGGGTGAAGTCCGGTTCCGTGCTGTCAGGGAATGAGACACATGGCGGGGGATCCCAGCCATGTATTTCTCTCTTTGTAGTGTGTGATGAGTGAAGTGCACGCCATGTGTGTCCTGGGTCAAAGCCATTACGGGCCGTCTCCAACTGTGGCTATGCCCCTCTGTTCTCACTCTTTCTCTCTCTGTCTGTCTCTCTGTCTTTCTATGTCTCTGTCTCTATCTCTGTATCTCTATCTCTGAATAGTGCGCTGCTCCTTTCATTGCCATTCATTTATCATATTATTATTTATATTAGGGCTGGGCAATTAATCGAATTTTGATCGCGATTTCGATTATAGCCTCAAACGATCACAAAATTAACATAATCAAATGTTTTATAGAAAGGGCAGAACAGCTGGATACATATCTGTATATCATTTTAGATTGGAACATTTTCTTTTTGACCATTTGGTGTATTTTTTTAAGGAAAATTTTCAAAGTTCTCAGTTACAACTAAAAAATTCAGAGAGACATGCTGAATAAATACAATCGTTTGAATAATCGTGATTTCAATATTGATCAAAATAATCGTGATTATGATTTTTCCCATAATCGAGCAGTCCTCATTTATATATAACTACTCATTTTCTGGCGTTGTGTTTTTGTTCTCCTAAAGCACATTGAATGGTACGGAAGCGGGACCTGCCAATGGCTCCAGCCCAGGCTCCTGTTCAGCCCCCAATGGCGAAGACACCGATTCGGTGCACGACCCTTCCTCCCTTCACGACCCTTGCCATGTCGTCAACGGAAACGCCACCACATCCAACCTCACCGCTGCCTGCAAACCCCTAGACAGTGACGCCAGCACCACCACCACCACCAACGGCACTGGTGAGGAAACTCTGGCAGGTGTAGCCCTGGCATAGGCTCTAACCCCTCTCAGAGAATTATTGTGATTGCCTGCTGACGACGGGATGCTATTTCCCCTTCACTCGCACCTCAGGGTCCTCAGTGCCTCCTTGCTTAAAAAAAACCTCAAACCTTCACCTGCTTAACAAAACTTTAGAGCATGTAGACCTGTAGATCCATGCCATCTGCAGACCTAAATCCCCTTAGTTGCTTCGCAGGTCAACTTGCATTTACCCAGAAGGGAGTTAGGGCCCTCCTGCCTCTCTCTACCTGGACCCTGATGTGCTTGGTTTGCATCCAGCGCTCAAAAAGAGCGTAGCGGCTGACTTCCATTGCCATTAATCATGCAGTCGTCCCTAACCTCTCACATGTGAAATCCCCAGAGAGAGAATGAGAGGGACAATTACTGAACTCCAATGGGGAAATATTCTTTAGAAGGGGTGCAGTATATGTCAAAGGCAATGTTGACTCATGATATTTATTATACTTCGTCACGCTCACCTGCCCCTCTTTCTGAACGCTACAGTGAACGGAGACAGCGTTGACGCAGCCCACCCCTCTTCTACCGCTGCAACAGAGGAGGCACCGCCCTCCTCCCAGAGCCACGAAGACCCTAGCCAGAACCCTGTCCCGCCAGACCCAGACCCGGCCGCCGGCAGCACAACCCCAGGCGCTGCCGCCGCCACCACCACCACCTCCTCATCCTCCGTTACTGCAGCGCCTGCTGCTCCCTCCGACTCCAGCACCCCGACCCATGCGTCAGCTGCTCCTGCCCTGGACCCCGCGGCCGGGACGTCGCCCTGCCCTGCTCCGGGGGAACCCGCACCCCCCCCCGGAGGAGAGGGCGGGGCCGTCGCCGGAGGCACTGAGGACCCGCCTGCGGACGGGGCCAAGCCCAGACAGCAGACGACCCCCAACAGCACTGCGGCCGCCTCCGACGCCCTGCCGCCGGGGTAACACCAGCCGGCCTTGTTGGGGGGGGGCGGGGGGGGGGAGAGTGGTGGGATTGGGGATACCCAGAGCCGTTGGGATTAGCCTGGAGTCTATCCTGATCACATGACATGCATCAGTCTGGACCCCTAGCCGTACACATCAAATCCTGACATGACTATGTAGCCGGGCCAATCAGGGACTGTGTGGTAGTTGATGATGTATCCGGGCCAATCAGGGACTGTGTGGTAGTTGATGATGTATCCGGGCCAATCAGGGACTGTGTGGTAGTTGATGATGTATCCGGGCCAATAAGGCACTGTGTGGTAGTTGATGATGTAACCGGGGCCAATATTACCAGTATTTACAGAATGCGTGGTCAAGTGATCCGGACGGTCTGAGGGGTACAAAATAACAGCATTGATCTATATTGTGACATAGTATAGGCTTTGAAGCCACATGAGATACTGTGTGTGGATTAGGGTCATGTCATTATATCCTCTGTACTTAACGGTCGATCCATCCATTATCTAACATCCAATACCTAAAATCCTGTTGAATCTGGAAATGCTCAGGGTCATGGAGGCAACAATGCAGCTCTAGAGGCGCCTCCCATCAAGTGTCTTGTCATCAGGTTCCCATCTGCGTCGTGTCTGCGTTTGAACTGCTAAACGATGGCTCAAGCAGTAAGCCAGGCTCACTGTTCAAAGGGCCGGAACAACAGCTCTGTGTTTTGTGTAATTCATTTTACTGTTCCTTGTGACTACCAGGTGGGAGCAGAGGAAAGACCCACATGGCCGGACGTACTACGTAGACCACAACACCAGGACCACCACCTGGGAGAGACCGCAGCCTCTACCCCCAGGGTCAGTCTCACTCAGCCCATCCCTCAACGTATATCCTCTAGATCTTAGTGACAGGGGAGGAAATTAGTAATTTCTTCATCATCAGTATGTGTCGCAAATGCCCCTCTTTGTGAACTATTGCCTCCTGCTTCCATCACCCTCACCTTTCACAAAGCTCTCTCTGCCTTGTATGCTGGGCTCCATGTTTTTGATCAACATCCCTAGCTCTCTCTCTCTCTCTCTCTCTCTCTCTCTCTCTCTCTCTCTCTCTCTCTCTCTCTCTCTCTCTCTCTCTCTCTCTCTCTCTCTCTCTCTCTCTCTCTCTCTCTCTCTCTCTCTCTCTCTCTCTCTCTCTCTCTCTCTCTCTCTGTGTGCTGTACTGTACTGTGGTAGCATAGTAGTGAATAGCAAGGGTATACCTTTTTAAATCTCTCTCTTTCTCTTCTCTCTCTCTCTCTCTCTGACTCTCTTTCTGCGGCTCTCTCTCTCTAGCTGGGAGAGAAGGGTGGACGACCGGGGCCGTATCTACTACGTGGACCACAACACCCGCACCACCACGTGGCAGCGGCCCACCATGGAGTCGGTCCGCAACTTTGAGCAGTGGCAGAGCCAGAGGAGCCAGCTGCAGGGAGCCATGCACCAGTTCAACCAGAGATACCTCTATTCCGTAAGGGGACGCCGTCTCTTACCACTCCACAGGCCCTTCAATGGGCGCTCCGGATGAGTTAAGGGACTTTTAAGCCTGAAGACCAAATTGTGTCACCCTTGAATTGTTTTCATATTTACAAGTTCCGCGGGGTGCAAAACTGTTAAAGCAGCTCATTTATTTCCCCCTCAGGTGCTATGAAACTTTGATTTAGTGGCAGTTCAGTAGGGTGTCTGGAGAGGCTGCTCCACGGTGATCCATGGGCTACGCAGTAGGAGCGTAATGGTTGAGGGGGTGGTGGTGGGGGGGAGGTTCCTGTCCCCCTTCCCTTCCTCCATCTGCCCATTATTCCAGGTGTTCTTCGGGAAGGCCTCTCTCTGAGTCTTTGATTTGAGCCCGATGCCGTCATGATTAACGACCCAGTCGAAAGAGCAAAACCAGCGGTGCAAAGATACAGAGGCGGCCTGCTGCTTGCCCTGTCTGGCTTGATAGAAAAACATAGCATTTATTTGAATCTTGCATTCGCTTTTCTTATCTTGAAGAGCGTGTTTGGTTATTTGATCCTTTCAGTTGAACTTTTGGGGCGTCATGGTTTTGATCAATTTTCTTTGTTTACTTCTCGGTGGATCGGATCCTCTTCGTCCTCTCCACTCTTTTATCCCCCCCCCCCCCCCCCCGCCAGGCCTCCATGATGTCGGCGGAGAACGACCCCCTGGGCCCGCTTCCGCCTGGCTGGGGTGAGTTCTGCTCCTCTACCTGAGGTTCACACAGTGCCACCATTCACCAGGGCTTATGTCTGCAGCATGAGCCTACTGTAGTCCATGTACGCTATCGAACTCCCCTCAGCATGCATGGACACAAAGCATGAAAAAAAAAAAAGTTCATGAAAGTGCAACAACATTCTGGTCCCATGTTTGATGCAACCTCTGCCCTAGTGCGATTGCCATCCGTATTCTCTCACCGGTAATTTGTAAAGCAATATGTTTTAATTGTATCACTGCTGGGGGCAGAGTTTAACTTTCCAGTTACTTTCCGTGCTGTACTGTGGTAGCATAGTAGTGAATAGCAAGGGTATACCTTTTTAAATGTATCAATCTTGCATCTTGCTCATGTTGGTAGTCTACGATCAAGTTTAAGCATTTTTCTCGCCTGCTTTATTTTAAATAGCTTTCATGGGTACACTCTGTATAAACGTTGGTGGCTCTTTTATTATCTGCTTGATAAACACTATTATCTTGGGATTTGAGCAGTGAACGTTGATTTTAACGTTGTTAAAATGAAGCACAGAGCGTACACTGATTTGGATGGGTACATGTTAGATTGTTCTTTGTGGGAAGCCCTTTAATCATTCGTATACTGCCTAGTCACTAGTGCCTATCTTAGCCGTTCTTCTCAGGAGGTCATACAACAGCCGTATGTTCTATGTACCACCCGAGTCTGATGTCATTTGCATGCCCAAATAGGGGTGTCTGGATGCACCTGTCTCCCCAGACTCCCGAAAACTGGAAAAAAACACATTATTGGTTGTTGCGGTATAGTCGACCAATCAAATGGGAGGCATTTAGTGATCCATATCTGTATCTTACTCACATGGGTCATTTGTGTGGGTGGCATCCGAGGAAAGAATCTGCATCTCCTGGATTCTGCGGTGAGATTTAAAGAAACACTTTATGTTTAACGCACTGCATGGTACCATCCTGTGAAAGAGAAGAGTGACGGATCCAGATGTGACCCAGACCTGTTCATAAACACTCGGGTGGTCCACAGACCACAGTGGTCACAGTGTGCCAGACGAAGCCAAATGTGATCAAACAGGTTTAGACACGGGGGTACGCGCCTGGCTCGTTATGTACCCCGGCACTGATTGCCTGCCTGTCCTCCACCCCAAGCAGAGAGGCGTGTGGATTCCAACGACCGCGTGTACTTCGTCAACCACAACACTAAGACCACGCAGTGGGAGGACCCCCGGACACAGGGGTGAGTAGCGGGTTTTTGCCCGGTTCAACGCAGTGGCATGTCAACGCTCTGTGTACGGAGAGCGTCACGTCAGCACGCCGCCGAGTGGTGGGCCTCAAAGCGGGCTCCGGATATGGTCCTTAGGATTGAGTGTCCCCGCGGTCTATGTTCTCGTGCGTGTGCTTCTCTGAGTCGGCATTGTGTGTTCCCTGTGCGGCTCTCAGGCTCCAGAACGAGGAGCCGCTACCAGAGGGTTGGGAGATCCGCTACACCAGAGAAGGGGTGCGCTACTTTGTGGACCATAACACCCGCACCACCACCTTCAATGACCCACGCACCGGAAAATCCTCTGTGTAGGGGCACACTAATGCACTCAGTAGTCCCATTCAAACCCCTTCCTCCGCCGGGGCAGTTTCATGCTTTCTTCTGGGCCCCTTGTCATCCATTCAAGTGTCCTAGGCTTGATGAATCGGCCTTGCCATAAAAATGACCCCTAAAGTGGTGATTCACGGACCTGACATGTTGTTTATTGGTCCTAGGCGCTTTGAATATGACCTCTGAGATGCCCTCTCCTTGTTGACATAGTTAATGACTCCCCTTGCACTCTCTCTCACTCTCTCTCTCGCTCTCTCTCCCTAGCACCAAGGGGCCTCAAATTGCCTACGAGCGCAGCTTCAGGTGGAAGCTCGCCCACTTTCGCTACCTGTGCCAGGTAATTACTTCCCATTACTTATTACTTTAGGTAATCACTTCCCAGTGTCGTGGATGGAGAAGATATGTTGAAAATGCAGTGTTTTCACAGACGTACTCGTATGTCTCTGTCTCTCTCTGTTACCTCAGTCCAATGCACTTCCCAGCCATGTGAAGATCACTGTGTCGAGACAGACCTTGTTCGAAGACTCTTTCCAGCAAGTGAGTGAGTTGCTCAGTCAGTGCCTGCGACCCTGAGGCAGAAGCCACTGACCTGACGCTCTTCTGTGCATCGTGGATACAAAGCCTACTATCCCCATATGCATTAAACTAGCAACTGCATTAAACATTCTACATTATTATCCCTTCTTCTTTTTGCCTGTTATTTATTTGCTGACCGATTACCTACGCTTGTTAACCAGTCATTAACCGATAAGAACAATAACCAAAAGGTTTCGAGTAATGTATGATAAAAATACAAAACTAATGGGTAGCTTATTAGATTATTAAAATATTTGGGTACTTTTATTTGGGTACTTTTTTTTGTATATGCGCTACTGCAGCAAAGTCGACACACAGAAAGTGAGGATATATTTTATAATAAAATCAATTTTTGTGTGTTTTTTAGATTATGGCCCTTAAGCCCTACGACCTGAGAAGGAGGCTCTACGTCATCTTCAGAGGAGAGGAGGGACTGGACTATGGTGGCCTGGCTCGGTAAGAATGGCAATGAATGCAAACTGTTGGTGCTTGGAAATGCAGCAGTCTGATGAACCATAACCCATGTTCGTGTTGCATCAGTGGGAGAGCTCAAGGTTCAAATTCTCTCACTTTCTGTATCTAGCCCCAAATGTAAAAAAGTAGTAGATGGCTAAACTAATTACGTAGTTTGATTTTGTTTTGGTGCCCTTTCTCATTCACACGTCCTTTTTTTCTCTCTCCATCTCTCTCTCCCCCCCCCCCCCCCCCCTCCTCAGGGAGTGGTTCTTCCTGCTGTCCCACGAGGTGCTCAACCCCATGTACTGTCTGTTTGAGTACGCCGGCAAGAGCAACTACTGTCTGCAGATCAACCCCGCCTCCACCATCAACCCTGACCACCTCTCCTACTTCTGCTTCATAGGGCGCTTTATCGCCATGGTAAGTCCGAACGCACACTAACACACCCTTCATGCTTACCCATCACCTTCTTCTTGCCCACACCTGCAAAGTTTAAGAGAGTCCTAAATCTGTGTGGATTTGAGCTGTAGTGGCGATTCAGCCCTACAGGTGGCCGTACCAATTCGAATCAGGTGTGCATTATGCTTCCTTGTAAAGTTGTCGACGCCAAGGGTTTCCGCCGAGCATGGGAACCAGACAAATCTGGTAGCTGTTTTAGTTGCTCTGGCATCTGCGTCTGGCCCCCCTCCGGGTCAGAAGGATTTCCAGCAGACCGGTCCCGAGTTGGTCCAATTTTATATGGGGCAGGTTTAATACAATGACTTTGAGAGGAGGAACAGGAAACAACCAAGATGGGTGCCACTGATGTCACATGTCCGTTGCCTTGAGAGGTTCCAGACGTATACTAATTTCGGAATACGCAAATGCGTACATGTTTTTATTTTGGAATATAAGTTTGTGCACCTTCAGTATATTATGTAATTCCTTTGGCATGACAATATTTCATTACAAATCGCGCTTCACAATGTCAGTACAATTATTCGGGTATCCAATCAGTAAGTGTCCCCTTGTCCCCATAGCTTTGCTTGAAAGAGTTAGTTTTTTATTCATCCACAGACTGAGGGCTCTTTGTTTCCGTCTCTCGCTTTCTGTCACCGTGTTGACGTCGGTCTCTTTGGCTCTTTTGTCTGTGCGCTCGACAGGCGCTGTTCCACGGCAAGTTCATCGACACGGGCTTCTCGCTGCCCTTCTACAAGCGCATGCTCAACAAGAAGCTGCTCCTGAAGGACCTGGAGTCCATCGACCCCGAGTTCTACAACTCCCTCATCTGGATCCGGTAACGCCGGCCGACCACCTACTGCTGGGGCTGCTCCATTATGGAAACAATCAGAATCACCGTTATTTTGGTCAATTTTTAAATCAGGATTATTCAAACAATTATCTTTGAGTTTGAAAATCTCTCCAAAAGAACACTTTGTAACTGAGAACTTTGAAATATACACTTAAAAAAATACACAAAATGGCAAGATATACAAGGCTTGAAAATTGGTTTTCGGGCCAGCCCTAGTGTGCAAATCCAGGGCATGTTTTACATCACCCTCTTGCACTGGGGAAAGAAGCCGATTTCATGCTAGTCATTGTTCATTGCGAAAACATTAATCCTTCCTCTCTTCCATCATCGGTTCCACTCCTCCTCCTCCTCCTCCTCCCCCCCTTCCGCAGGGACAACAACATAGAGGAGTGCGGCCTGGAGATGTTCTTCTCGGTGGACATGGAGATCCTGGGCAAGATCACCTCCCACGACCTGAAGCCCGACGGCACCAACGTGCAGGTCACCGAGGAGAACAAGGAGGAGTACATCAGGTAGGGTGCCCTCTGGGTGCTCCCGCCGGGACAGGCCTTCCGGAGGGCCACCTCTGGGCCTTTAGGACATGCTTATCAAATTGGTGATTGTAAATCCTCGTAATGATTGGAAACACCACACGCATGCATTCGTGGGGCTTTATGATGAAATGGATAATTATTGGGAATTGTACAGGATGTGTATACCACGATATACTCCTGTATTCTAAACACTTCCCTAAACAGTCAAACTGAGGGTTATTACATTGAAGCATATGAAGATGTAATGTGTTGTCACACTAAAACAATTTTTCCTTTCACGCCAAAGTTTTGAATCTCCTGTTTGATCATTATAAGGGTCTTCTCATCACAACTTCTTCTTTTGTCCGATAAAAGGTCATGTTGATTATTGTCCAGGCTTACACGTTAGCATCCATGTATACTCGTGCTAATGGGAGTGTGTGTGTGTGTGTGTGTGTGTGTGTGTGTGTGTGTGTGTGTGCAGCTTGATGGCGGAGTGGCGGTTCTCCCGGGGGGTGGAGGGCCAGACCAAGGCCTTCCTGGACGGGTTCAACGAGGTGGTCCCGCTCCAGTGGCTCCAGTACTTTGACGAGAAGGAGTTAGAGGTGAGTGGCCGTGCTCCTCCACACACGCACACGTTCGGTACAGCACTATGGTTGGTATTATGTCCAGTACCGACGTATGAAAAATGGGCCAAACACTCACTCGTGTGTGTGTGTGTGTGTGTGTGTGTGTGTGTGTGTGTGTGTGTCTTGATGCAGGTGATGCTGTGTGGCATGCAGGAGGTGGATCTGCAGGACTGGCAGAGGAACACTGTGTATCGCCACTACACTAGAAACAGCAAACAGATCATTTGGTTCTGGCAGGTAATGTAGACAAGGTCTTTCCGTTGGTTGGACCTTGAGGAAGAGCGGGAAAGTTATTCTTAAATAGCACTTTGTCTATCTTCAGCCGGGGCCATCTGATTCCCGTTTATGGTTTTATTACAAAGATGAGGACGAGGGCATGTATAATGATATAGACTTACATTTATTTTAATAGGGCATAAATATTGACAATCTATCATATCGCAATAAACAACAAAGCTAATTTGGATTCCTACAACATGGGGGCTTTTTAATTGTTAAGCAAGCTTACCTTTTGCGTGACCTCCTCTAGTTTACTCAGCCCTTGAGATTTAGGTGTCCTAATTAACCTAATCCTCATCCATTTCACACCCATGTTGTAATGGTTGTGTGTGTTTGTGGTGAGGACTGCTCAGTGTGTGTGTTTCTCTGGCGCCCCCTGCAGTTGGTGAAGGAGGTGGACAACGAGGTGCGGCTGAGGCTCATGCAGTTTGTCACGGGGACCTGCAGGCTGCCACTGGGGGGCTTCGCTGAGCTCATGGGTACACTCACTCTCTCACTCTCACACACACACACACACACACTACAACAAATACAACATTCTGTTAATTACAAATGTAAATAGTGTTGTGGCCAAATTTGTTGTCACCAAATGAAAAGTGTAGAAAATTCTAGTCCTATGCCCTGGTTCTTCTAAGAGGTCGGTTTAGCCCTAACCCAGTATTTTAAATGTCTTATACCCTGTCCATAATTCTTGGGCCGGGTTCTCCTACCCTAGGGAGTAACGGGCCTCAGAAGTTCTGCATCGAGAAGGTGGGGAAGGAAACCTGGCTTCCCAGAAGTCACACATGGTGAGGTCAACTACAGGTCTATTACGTATCGTATGGAAACACCTTGGACCCACACACCCTACATTGCATACACCCTTGGCCCGCCTCTATAAAGGAGCAACTAACAAGGTAACAAAAAACGTTTGTGATATCAGATCCCCGTGACATTAGAACCAGAGAGTTGTATTACAAGGTCGGCTTTCACGTACGAGGAATGTGTTATTTGTGTTAAAAATACAAAAAGGAACGGTACAGGAAGAAGGGAGACTGCCTGACTAAGTGGATCTGGTGCTTCGCCTTGTTGCATTGTGTAGCCATTATCCTCTTCAATATGTATTCTCAAGGCCAGTGTCCTAAACCACTTCCAGCCGTGCTCCACGGTTCCCCTTTATTCATCCTGGGGTGCGTTTGTTTTCCCTCCAGCTTCAACCGGCTGGACCTCCCCCCCTACAAGAGCTTCGAGCAGCTGAAGGAGAAGCTGCTGTTCGCCATCGAGGAAACTGAAGGATTCGGACAGGAGTAGAGAGCCAACGAGAGCACGGCGGGAGGATGGGGGGAGGCGGAGGGTGCTTCAACACTATCTCCCCCTCCCTCCCTCTGCCTGACCCACACCCCCCTACCCCCTTCCCCCCATGCTGTTTATACAGCCAAGTAAACAAAAAAAGGAAGAATTGCACAGATGAATACCAATGTATATAAGCTATTTTGTCATTTTAAACCAAATCTTAATCCACAGAATCATTTCTCTGCAGCAATCCCTTTGTCCCCCCTTCTACGCCCTTCGGAAGAGTATAGCTAACCCACCATGAAATATGCAAGCATCTAAGCCCCGCCGTCTTGAGGAGAAATCATTGTTTTTTTAAATCGTTATTAAGGAAACTGAAAGTGTTCTGAAGAGGATTTTATAGCTAAAGCATTTAACTTCTTCTACGGCTCTAGTTCTATAGAGCTTTTAAAAGGCTGATTGTAGTTTCAGAGTGCCTGAGATTTCACCCCCCCCCCCCGTTCAGCGTTGCAGTGGTCGCACATTGTCGCTGTGTGCTCTCGGCCGCCTGCGGGCCGGGGAAGCCCTGTCCGCCTTGTCTTATCATCCTCGCCCACTGACTTTACAAGCAAACAAACCGCCTGATGGACACACGCCACTCATAGCTCACGCCGGTGTGTTCCCACGGTAACACCGACGGCATCATGACTGAATGACTGAATGAAGAGTATTGTCCCCCCCCCCCCCCCCCCCCCTTCGTTTCCTTGACCGCAGTGCATGGATCATACTTCCCTTGACCACACACACACACACACACACACTCTCAGACTCACACTCTCCCCTCTCCGTGTGATTGGATGGCCTTGAAACCCAAGCTGGGACAAAGATCCCCTCCTTGAGAAAAGACAAAAAACTACTCACCTGTAACCTTGTGAAAATTGGTGACTCATCCAAGATGCAGGGTTTAACACAGACACACAACTTAAACCGTGCCATGTATTTATTTTGCTGCATGCGACTTGCAGATGGTTCTTTCTGGGGTGTCTTCGCACTGCCGGGGGATACGTAGGCTTTCCAGGGTCGCCGTGGTGACAACAGCAGAGACGTCCCCCACCATTTATTAGTTTCTCATACATCACAGTATAGTGACGAATAGACCTCAGAGAGTTTAACGTGTTTCACTTTCCTTTGCACACATGGAGTAGGGAACAAGCTTTGATCATGGGTAGAAATAAATACCTTACAAACCGTTTCGCCACAAATTGCCCGTAACGCTTATTTAGAAGCGATGACCGCTGTAAGCTTACAGTCTGAAGGGTCTCTATAGAGGGCAAAGAGGGTCTACATTCAGCATGAAATGTAACCTGGTAACCAAAATAGATAAGCATTTGTAAAAACCTAGATTTTTTTGTTGGCCAACTAGGAAAGAAGCAGTAAACAATTTGGCCAATCCCTTTAATATATTTCCGCATAGAAACGCGCTGCCTAGAAAGACTTAGGCTAAGGAACGCGCAATAAGCTAATAAGTGTAACTCAAATGTCTATTAGAAAACTGCACACCTTGTTCTGTTCTGCCTTTAAATGTATGTATTTAACAGTTTGGAGTGCAATCGCGCCATCAGTTTATTTATTTTATAGTGACCTATAGCAGTATGACATTGAATGCAGGGGGCGCTTCACACAAGTGTTGTCATTTACCATAACCGCTTTATAGGCCTACATACAACGCCTGGGTTCATTGTGTTAATAGAGTAAGCAGTTTGGGATTAAGACTGTGGAAATCGATGTGAACCGCTGGAAAGTGTAGTTAGAACTGGTATAGCAGCATTTGAACAAACATTGGAGAATTACCATTCAAAACTTCTGTGTGATGCAAGTTGTCATGGGTAGCCTGCATACATCTGCAATGTTAATGTTCAAACATTTACACTGGCCATTTGACACAATCATTTATTTCCGTAATGCACAAAAGGCAACATGTATACTAAGAAATGGACACGAATGCAAACATAAAGTGAGTGTTTACGAACAACATATTTTTGCCGCTTGGATTGTAAAATGGCCCTTAAAACATATGTTAGAGATTGTAGATGTTGAAATTAAATGAATGACTCATACAGTATACATGAATGTCCCTTCTAAATCAGCTCCGAACTGTATTCTAGCTGAACTAAAATCCTTTTCCACATTTCTCCTTGATTCAGATTTTTTTTACAGAAGAGGTAGCCAAATTCAGTTTGACAACGACCAATGTTTGTTTTAAAAAAAAAAACTTGGGCTGTCTGTCTTTATCTTTAAATGTCCCCCCTCTGCTTCGTCATCCCATTTTTATGTTTGTTTTTTGTTTTCAGGTGACATTTTCACAGTTATTAATGTGAATTATACACGTGTATAAATAGTGTTGGAAGAAAACTCTGGTGCTTCATGTCGAATGTCTGGAGGCAAGGCAAGCGAAACCACTGTGTGCGTGCGTGTGAGTGTATCCCTGTTAAAAACGCTTTTTGTCTCACAGAGGAGTAGCCCATGTAAAAATAAATATATGCCTTGTATATAACATTTCATTGATCCCGCTGGTCGAAGCTGACCACAGGGACTGCAGGAAAAAAGAGGAATTATTACTGACAAAAGGAGATAAAAAAATAATAATGATCGTGTAACGCTGTGCTTCCTTCTGAACTACAAAATCCCCTATCAGAGGAAGGGAATCAAACTGTGTATATGAGTATTCATTGTACAGAGAACATTTTAAGAAATTAAAGTAATTAGTTATTGTAATTAATCACGCGGAACCGATGTTTCATTGATAAAATCTTAAAGCCTTTTTTTTTTTATTCAATAACCTTCATTCTCAGACGTGGAGGTTTTCGTATCAGGTTGCCTTGAGGCGCCCCGGCACCCTGGGGAGCACGGAGCACACACACCCTATGCCTACTCGTGATCTAGCTGTCGAACCAAAATGTGATGAGAGGCCGTTGAAAAACTGAAGGTGGGGTTAATCGGGGGGAGTGCTGCTGTGACTTTTATCGAGGCAATCTGAAACGCAAAACAACCCCAAACGTAACATATCGCGTGTAGATACACACTGTAACCATCAACTACACTGTATGGAAAGATGCTAGAGTGGAGTCGTTGCGTAATATACCGCCCCCCCCCCCCCCTAACCGCGTATTAAATGAAGAGATCGATGTATGAGCCAAATAGCTGAATGAACCCCTCCGATGACCTCCAATGATATGTCGTTAAGAATCACAGGGAACTCGATTCCTTCTGCTCAGGAGTCAAAAGGAACAATTTTTATTCTGTTCTTGAAGCAAAGTAAAAACAATAGATTTCCTTTTTGATTATTTTTTTTTCTTTTGGTTGGATCTTGCCTGTGGAAATGGAACCATATTTAATAAATATATCTGACCACCTTTACGGAAGGTTGACTTTGTCTTTACTCGGATTTCTCGTATACGTGTTTCTTTGTAGATTGACAGGTTTATGCATTGAAGTTGAGACAGATACGGACGTAGCCTATTGACACTGTTTATTTCTGCTAGCGTTGCCCATGATTAAGAATGCCCTCTTCCAGGAAAAAAAAAATCTTTCGATTTTCTGTTATCAAAAGGGTCAAATAACATTATCAGCTCCTATCACATTATTTCACTACTCATTGTTACAAATGCAATAGATTAAGAAAGCGCAGGCTCGAAGTAAAGCCTACGAAGATCAGGGTGAGATATTTGTCCCTCCTCAGCCCAGCCGTTTGAGGAGCTGTACAGCTTCTTGATGGACCTGTGGAGAAGTGCATGTATTCAGCTTAAGCCACAAAACAACCCAAACAACATATGCTTTCCTCAAGGTATTTGGACTGGACTCATAAATTATCAAAATTGTTGGCATTACAATAGTTGAGCAGTAAAATCAGGGGCTTTTTGGGGATGTGTAAAGAATTGTATTGTAAAGAATACAATATGTGTAAAGAATACATAATTGTATGAATGAAACGCTTATACAGACATAAAAAAATAAATAGCTAGGACTTATATCACTCACTCATACTTTTTTAGCATTTTCCTTTTCAACTATACTTTTCCTAATTCAAGAATAAGTGTTGTTTTCTAGGGTCCCATCCCATTGGGTATGGCCGAGGCCTACCTCTTTGTCCTCTGTGGTGATGGGCCGGTAGTCTCTGGCCTTGGTCAGCCACAGGTGGGCGTTCTCCTTGTCCTTCAGGGCCAGATAGGTCTTCCCCAGCATCAGCAGATTCTTACTGTAGAAGCCCGGTTTCACTGAGGGGGAAAACACAGCACTTGGGATGAGCCAGTCAATGATGTGGCAAAGTTTGGATCCGAACCCCACTTTGTTATTTCAAATGGTGTGTTTGGTGGCGCTCCTCTTTTACCTTCTTCTGCTTTCAAGAAGAACTCCAGAGCCTAATGGAGTCAGTAAAATACGACTTATTCCTGTTCATATTGTAAAGAGCTGCTCTCATGTGTTCTTCCAGCCCTTTTAAACATTTGTGTTTGGAATCGGGCTAAGGAGTGCTGACTGCTCACCTCTTCGTACGAGGACGTTGGGGGCGTCCCGAAAATCACGGTCGCCAATTTCCGGAGGGACCATGACAACTCGGCAAAAGAGAAGCACCTTTTGGACGAGCAGGCGCGGCGGTGTTTACTGTTTGACCAATTGCACGTCTCAAGTACAAAGTTCTCCAATAACTGGATTCACTTTTAATGGTGCACAACATGTCAGACAGACCAGAGGACATTAAAACAGACTCACCAGTATCCTAATATGTATACTGTGGTAGGGTCATTAGGATTGAGCTCCTTAGCTCTCTGCAAAGGGAGGACAGATCAATATTTCTAAAGCATTACAAACATGAGTATTTTCCCCCGTCAGGATTCATAAAGGAACACACAATGTACTGGAACAACCTATGTGTATGTTGGAACACCCTATGTATTTATATATATATATATACAGTGGGGCAAAAAAGTATTTAGTCAGCCACCAATTGTGCAAGTTCTCCCACTTAAAAAGATGAGAGAGGCCTGTAATTTTCATCATAGGTAAACCTCAGCTATGAGAGACAAAATGAAAAAAAAAATCCAGAAAATCACATTGTCTGATTTTTTAAGAATTTATTTGCAAATTATGGTGGAAAATAAGTATTTGGTCACCTACAAACCAGCAAGATTTCTGGCTGTCACAGACCTGTAACTTCTTCTTTAAGAGGCTCCTCTGTCCTCCACTCGTTGCCTGTATTAATGGCACCTGTTTGAACTCCTTATCAGTATAAAAGACACCTGTCCACAACCTCAAACAGTCACATTCCAAACTCCACTATGGCCAAGACCAAAGAGCTGTCAAAGGACACCAGAAACACAACTGTAGACCTGCACCAGGCTGGGAAGTTTGAATCTGCAATAGGTTAGCAGCTTGGTGTGAAGAAATCAACTGTGGGAGCAATTATTAGGAAATGGAATACATACAAGACCACTGATAATCTCCCTCGATCTGGGGCTCCACGCAAGATCTCACCCTGTGGGGTCAAAATGATCACAAGAACGGTGAACAAAAATCCCAGAACCACACGGGGGGACCTAGTGAATGACCTCCAGAGAGCTGGGACCAAAGTAACAAAGGCTACCATCACTAACACACTACGCCGCCAGGGACTCAAATCCTGCAGTGCCAGACGTGTCCCCCTGCTAAAGCCAGTGCATGTCCGGGCCCGTTTGAAGTTTGCTAGAGAGCATTTGGATGATCCAGAACAGGATTGGGAGAATGTCATATGGTCAGATGAAACCAAAATAGAACTTTTTGGTAAAAACTCAACTCGTCGTGTTTGGAGGAGAAAAAATGCTGAGTTGCATCCAAAGAACACCATACCTACAGTGAAGCATGGAGGTGGAAACATCATGCTTTGGGGCTGTTTTTCTGCCAAGGGACCAGGACGTCTGATCCGTGTGACGGAAAGAATGAATGGGGCCATGTATCGTGAGATTTTGAGTGAAAACCTCCTTCCATCAGCAAGGGCACTGAAGATGAAACGTGGCTGGGTCTTTCAGCATGACAATGACCCCAAACACACCGCCCGGGCAACGAAGGAGTGGCTTCGTAAGAAGCATTTCAAGGTCCTGGAGTGGCCTAGCCAGTCTCCAGATCTCAACCCCATAGAAAATCTTTGGAGGGAGTTGAAAGTCTGTGTTGCCCAGCGAAGGCCCAAAAACATCACTGCTCTAGAGGAGATCTGCATGGAGGAATGGGCCAAAATACCAGCAGCAGTGTGTGAAAACCTTGTAAAGACTTACAGAAAACGTTTGACCTCTGTCATTGCCAACAAAGGGCATGTAACAAAGTATTGAGATGACCTTTTGTTATTGACCAAATACTTAATTTCCACCATGATTTGCAAATAAATTCTTTAAAAATCAGACAATGTGATTTTCTAGATTTTTCTTTTTTCATTTTGTCTCTCATAGCTGAGGTATACTATGATGAAAATTACAGGCCTCTCTCATCTTTTTAAGTGGGAGAACTTGCACAATTGGTGGCTGACTAAATACTTTTTTGCCCCACTGTATATATACATATACACATGGTTATTATTCAACACAGCAGCAAATTACTGTTTACCTCCATATGCTTCCGGATGACAAGGGATTTCTCCAGCTTGTGTTTGGTTCCCATGTAGTCCCCTAAATCACTGAGGAGGATACCATACCACTGTGTGAGAGGGGAGAAAATTAGGATGAAACGTGTATGTGGTTTAGCATCTTCCATAGTAACTAGTATCTTAGTACACAAAGTCAAACGCATCTGAATCAAAAGCTCCAGCTCATTGAGTTTTATGACACAAGGGCAGAGAGGCCATTAGATAAGGTTTGCTTACATTATACAGGATTCCCATTATTTTGATCTTATTTTCTGGTATTTTCCAGGACATCAACCAAAACCTTTCTGTGCTCAGTTGTGCATATTCCCCGTATGGACTGTCAGTGGCAGCAATCCTATTCTATTGAATGTGTACCATGATACATTTTGAACAGTGAACGAAATTCATTGAGGTGTATTATAACCTAGGATATACAAGCATTTAACGTCAATCTATTTGCAAATAGATTTTTTGAAATGTCTTTCTTTTTATATTTAATTTATTTTCTGGAGGAAACTGGAAAGAACAATGATATAGATGGAATGCCTTGATTTTGAACTAAGCTGCTTTAGGCTTGGAAGGATTCATCGACCACCAGAATGGGGCCAGCTCCTGGAGTTACAGCGAAAGCCCTCATGAAACACCCTGACGCATGGGTAGGATGTTAAACTCGCTTTCCCCAATCTTACAATTTTCCATAACGTGTTCCAGGACACTCTTTACATTTGAACATTTTCTATGACTGGAAAACAACTTTTTAATATCAAGGTTTTCCAGGATACATTATATGACTGAATTTGGTAGACTTTTTGATTTTGACTCTCAAACACCTTTACCTGTGTCAATATGTAGTTATACATCTATTGCTATAAGTAGAACAGACAAACCTACTCCACCTAGTCAAGTACTGGTTTGTTTGTTTCTAGCATGATGAACGCACCAACCGTGAGGTGAGCATAATCTTTGAATTAATAATGGTTATAATTAATGTGAATACACAGAGTTGATGGGGGTGAGCTTTACTTACTTTGTGCGACGCGAAGCATGCATCATCTTTCTCAAGGGCCTTCTCGGCGTAGCCAAAGGCCTCGTACACCAGCGCCTTCTTCTGGTCGGCGGGCACGCCCTGTACCATGGCCCGGTCCCGCGTGGCCCGCGCCAGCCTCCATAAGAACTCTACGTCATTACTGAAACCACGTAGGTTTAGACTTGTGGGTGATGCCATTCAGACCTGTGATTCATACCACTGTCCGATTCTTGGGTGTCATAACTGCAACTCATACGCATGATATACACAAATTCAACATGTCACTGGATTAAGACTGACGGCTATGCATAGCCCTTATTACTGCTCTAAAAACAGCCCTGAAGGGGTAGGCAGAGCCAGAGTCACAAGGCAGGGGGATTTTGTTTAAGCTGTGAGATGTGATAACCTGATCCCAATACATTAACAGATATCTAGGCCTTAATGCCTAATGCCTAAACTTTTTCAACTGCAGATCATTTTAAGAGCATATTATAAACAAGGCAGCACAATATTAACCTGTTGTTATACTGTTGTAGAAGTTGATAAAGCTTTTCTGTCTCTGCACAACTGTGGAGGTAGTCAGCCTGCTCAATAATCTCCTCTTCTGCTGTACAATAGAAAAGCACATTGTATTTGTTTAGAATGAATGTGTTATGTAATATTTGTATGGATGGATGGATGGAGGACAGACAAATCACCTTTTTCTAAAGCAAAGACCACTGCTGCACTATGAATTCCTCTGTAAGCTTCATGGCCCAGGTAACACACTGCAGGTAGTCCTAGGCAGAACGCTAATCTCCCACTCTGTAGAGAAAGAGACACAAAGTCAGCTCAGGTTACCAGGTGCATCTATTAATTAACAGGTAAAGCCTACACATGACAGTTGTCATGCCACTGTTTGCTCAGGAGGGCGTCCGTTTAGGTTTTCTTAACGTGGGGTTATGATGGGTAATAAACTACAGATCTATCAATGCTCGCCCTTTCACCTACATTGCATTTAAATCATACCGATAATTCCAAGGTCAAAACACGATGATCTAACCCTTAAGAACTAAATTACGGTCCGATGCAACTAACCATTAGTCATCAACTTCCATTGAATAGCAGTATGAATCATTATTTACAATTAAAAATGCGTTAGTTCTCTTCGCCGTTGTCCAAATAAACGATGCAACTCCCCTGCTCCTGATGATCGGGTTGCCAGACAGCAAACTCCTTGTTAAAAACCGCATTAGTAGTGCCCCTGTCATGCTGGCAGACGTCTACAAGGTACTGCTGAACGATAAAAAAAATAGACGGATACTTGTTGAAAAAAGGAGGAGTGCATTCAAGATTGCAACGCAGTGATAATGTTACAAAACCGTAAAGCTGTTTTGCCATATGAATCTTTGACCTATGAACAATTCATTTGAATTGGTAAACTATAATCAAACGTTAACTTAATACATATCAAAAAACACAATTTAGTGGTGGTTATTCAGTTTTAACTGTTCCGTTTTACGTGACTGCTATTGAATGCAACTCAATAGCGCCCGCCATGTTTTTACTGTCGATATGAAACAGAATATGAGCATAATAGTTCCGGAATCATTTAATATTGGTACATTTAGTTTAACGACTGATAAGTTATGATATAATTCACTTGCTCCAAACTCAGACATTAATTAAATATATTTGGGTTTTGTGTTAAAGTTTACATGATGTATTTGCGAGTTGTATACATTCCACAACGTCAGTGAGGGAAACGCCCACTGCTGTCAGATGGCATCTGACTAGCGTGAACAGCAGCAAGTAGGGACACTTTTGTATTGTTTAAGTAAAATTGACTGTTCTAATATTGAAATATCAGTAGGGTGCTCTTAGATGGTAGGGTTAGGTTAGATGGTATTCAGCTGTCATCAATGAATGCTTTCTCTATTCAGTGAGAAGTTTCTGTTGGGGCGGCGGCTGATTTTTTTTTTGCGTCTATAAAGCTGCAATGGCTGCCGGAGGGCCAGTGCCCGTGGTTCCTCTCCAATGTGTGACCAAGGTGGAGCTGACGATCTCTTGTGAGAATCTAATGGACATGGATGTGTTCTCCAAGTCTGATCCACTCTGTGCGTTGTACATCGAATCAGGAACTGGCTGGTATGAGGTGTGTAGTTGCTGCAGTACACATCTGCTTACTTATTTAAACCCTGCATGATTGCAAACATTATTGCAAAATTAAATTCACCCAAAGGCCTACTCCATGCGCCCAGAATAGATTATGGGGGGAGAGCCGTCAGACATCCTTTAAGTGGATTAGTTTAGTTTAATTAAAACACATTTTCAACATTATTATCCATTATCTATGAAGCGGCACATATATTCAGTTGTGTTGTGCAGCATTCTATGATTTCAGGAGAAAAACAACAGTCTTACATCTCTCAAAAAGTTAATGTATAGTACATCATTAATTTCTGCACGTTAAAATGCTTTTTGTATATCTGCCCCCCTATCTGCCCCCCCCCCTTTGTATATCTGCCCCCCCCCCCCCCCCCCCCCCCCCCCACAGTTTGGTCGCACAGAGATGGTTCTGAACTGCCTTAATCCAAGGTTCTCCAAGAAGTTTAAAATTGACTACTTCTTTGAGACGCTTCAAAAGTTGAAGTTCTGCGTGTATGACATCGACAACGACACGTATGACCTGGAAGACGACGACTTCCTGGGAGAGCTGGAGTGCACTTTAGGCCAAGTGAGTCTACTCTCACATCATTTAGCAACTTTAGACACTTGTATCCAACGCGACTTGCATGATACGGATGAATGTTGCATGCTAAGTGCCTACGGTTAGACTATGGACAATGGGGTTTGAACCTGGAACCTTTACACCGGGAGTCTAACTCCCCGAAACCACTATCCTGAATGCCCTGCTTTGTTTAGGGTTTGCGCTCGGATATGTATTGTGTGCTTTTTGTGTGTGCCCATTTTGTGCTGTGCTATAGTTGTGTAATGGTTCCCTGTATCCTCAAGTAATTTTGATGTTCCTTCAGATTGTGTCGTGTAGAAGGATGACTCGCTCTCTTCTGCTGAAGGACAGAAGGACAGCCGGGAAAGGAACCATCACAGTAAACTTCCTCAGTCATGTTGTTATTGTCGTAGTTATGCACACATGGAAGGCCATCAGAAAGAATGGAATTTCTCCTCTATGATACTCAGGTCTATTACAGAACGTTCACCGAAGTTTGAGTTTAATTTTACACAATGGAACATTCATGGTAAACCTACAATAATATTACTTATTTGCTGCTTCAATTTCGATAGCGACAAAGTATATAGAAAGATCAGTCAAATAATTAATATCATTTTTTTCTACATGTGACTGGCTCTATAGTTATATATCTATAACTAGCATATATCGGGTAGGACAGGGTTTCCCATTAATCGTATCATTCTAGACTGTAGGATTAATGGTCTAATAACCTGAACTTAATTTAATATAACGAGGAACAAATGATGAAATATTTTTCTACCAAAGATCTGCGCTGAGGAGATTCAGGACAACAGGGTGGCTTATTTTGAAGTTTCAGCTCGGAAGCTGGACAAAAAGGTACAGCAACCGCACCTCCACGATATTATAGCTCTTTATCCAACAGTTTGAGACCCTGTACCTCTTCCTCGTGAGAAGGCCAGGTGTGCAAAAAGTTAAAAGGCATTCAGACTCTAACTGGGATTCAGAGACACTGCCTTCCTATCCCAACAGTCTCTCAACTGTTGTTGTATGTACCTCCTCCATCCTTTTCTAAAGAATACTGACAAAGTTTGTCCCCGTTTTCAGACGGGCTATAATGATATGTGTCTCTTTGGTTTATGTGAAATTATTTTATTGCAGTATTTGTGGTGGTCCGACCCTTTCCTGGAATTCCACAAGCAGACAGAAGCTGGGTGGCAGCTGGCCCACAGAACAGAGGTACAAAACACAGCATAACAATTCTTCCACCGCTGTCTTACGGTCTTACAGCGGTCTTACTACTCACAGCAGTCTGTTATTGAACCGCCTCATTCGGCTTGTGTCGCCCAGGTGGTGAAAAACAACCTGAATCCAACATGGAGGCCCTTCCGTATCACTGTGCAGTCGCTCTGTGGAGGCGACGTGGAGAAACCCATCCGAGTACACACAAGCCAAACGCACACACACACACACACACACACACACACATGCACACAAACAACCACTGTATTGACTGCATTCTTTGTATTAACCTTGCACGTTGATCCCTAAAATCTTCATTAACAGTGAGATGTGTGCTGTTTTTTTTCTTTAGCTTTTCTTTACATTTTCTAACTTGTGTGTGTGGCTCAGTTAACAGCCCATCCTAGTGTGGAAACAGCTTTGTGACGAAGGTATGCTTGCGGCCTCCGGCCCGAGTTTCATTGCAGTGCATCACAAAGGTGTGAAAATCTCACTCACTCACTCACTCACTCACTCACTCACTCACTCACTCACTCACTCACACACAGTCTGTGTTGGTCTGTCTGTGGCACTCCATTTAATGCATGTTTTTTTGTTTTTTAATGCACCTGCATATGTGTGTATGTGTGTGTGTGTGTAACTCTGACATGTGGGAGGAGACTAGAAGACAATGTGGTTTGTGTGTCCTTTTCCGCCCCAGGTGGACTGTTACGACCACTACAAGAACGGCGCCCACAGCATTATCGGATCCTTTGTAACCACCCTGTCACAGTTGGAAGCCGGCACATACACATCTCCGGTGGGAATTGTGTGCGTTTGTGTGTGCACTTATTTGTGTGTTAAGGGTGTTTCGTTAAAATGTGTATATTTTTTCCTGATCTTCTTTTCAGGCTGAGTTTGCGTGCGTGAACAGGAAAAAGTCTGAGAGGAAGCCAGGCTACAAGAACTCTGGTGTCATTTGCATCAAGAGATGTGAGGTATATGTCATCATGTTTATAATAAGCCTGCTTGGCTTAGGGTTAAGGTCACAAGTCACACATTTGTTTAAGAAAAGTGACAACTGAGTCAGTCTAAATTTATTAATATATGGTCCACATCATCTTCATCCACAATCTGCAGAGTCAAATTAGCTGATTGCTACCGCCCTCAATGAAATGTCAATGTAAGCCATCTGATATGTTATCTGAAATGAGTGGTGTATGTAAGATTAAAAGCTTTGTTTCAACGTTCAGGTGGTGAAGGAGTACACCTTCTTGAATTACATCATGGGGGGCTGCCAACTCAACTTCACGGTGGGTTGGCAGACAAGCCATGCATATAAATGATCAGTACGATGTGCAACTTGTCTTGTCTGTAAGTTTTCCTGCTTCATATGTTGATCCTTATCCACCCGCCTGCTCCAGATAGCCATAGACTTCACAGCCTCGAACGGGGACCCCCGGAGCCCCCAGTCCCTCCACTTCATTGACCCTCAGGGCTACAACGAGTACCTGGCCGCCATCTGGGCCGTGGGCTCTGTGATCCAGGACTACGACAGGTGAGCCGCAGTGGGACAGGAAACATTGCATTGTCCGTTTCCCTATTTACCAACAACCTGTCTTCTATGCTGGGTCCTAATGCTTCCAGAGGAATGTGAACAATAGTCATCTTTATCTTTGGGAGTCCATTAACGTGCCTGTTAATGTGAAAATGTTATCTTTAAATGACCTCAAAAGTTGAAATACAAGCAAGAATTAACTTAAAATAACTGAACTCTTTCCTACCTGTGCAGTACCAAAACCTTTCCCGCCTTCGGGTTCGGAGCCATCGTGCCTCCCACTGGGATGGTATGTCCAACCCATTAAAAAACCATTGCAAATTAGTTGTAGCATGTGATCTTTAATCTCTTTACCAAATCCTCCAGTAGTTACCAGTAGGAGGGACAATGGAACGACACTAGGAGAGATATAGTTAGTAGTCATGTCACCTCAAAATCTCATTCATCATTTGTGGGCATCCACTACATCCAACTCGTTTGAGTCGCCAATAATGTCACTATATCAGTTTGACTCCTCTATCAATCATTCATTCAAAAAATAACTTGGTGTGTCATCCTTAGAGAATAAACCATTATATATTTCCTCTTCATTCGTGCACAGACCAAATCAATTTTTTAAAGACCCTATCCATGGGTTGATTGAGCCAGGGTTTTTAAAATGGAGACTAGTTGTTTCACAGTTAGGTTCGATTATATAATACTACATTGATTCTTTTTCCACAGGTGTCCCATGAGTTCCCGATAAACTTTACCCCAGATTATCCATTCTGTCATGGTAGGTCCAAAGCTTATTTTCCAAAAGTTGTATTTACCTGTGTGCACTCAACCAACAGTTTATCTCTGTGGAAATGCGACCCATGTTGTATATGCTTACCATGAATACTTGTGTTTCCATGTCCAGGCATCGAAGGGGTGGTGTCTGCCTACCAGCAGTGTCTGCCCATAGTGAAGCTCTACGGCCCCACCTGCTTCGCTCCCATCATCAACCACGTAGCCTGCTTCGCCAGACAGGCCATGCAGCAGAACACTGCCTCGGTGAGATAACGTCCTAGCTGGCGCTTACCCGACCCCCTATCTGGAGCAGCTATCTGGACCATAAGCTGAACTGGCTGCTATCATCGTAGCTCATCTTGTCAATTTAGTATAGAGAGATCCAGCTTAATGTGGTTTTAAGGTAGTTACAGTCAGACATGACGGATGTGACTAGTGTATTAGAATAAGCTGAGCGACTGTTAATCAGATACACCTTGAAACAACTACATTGAAACAACTCTTTGGATCATCTAATCATTTTTTATCCCTTCTTGTAAAGTCGTGAACAGAATTATTTTAGTTCATTTTCTGCAGGACATCGGATGTAAGACAAGCCAAGCATTGCACTTTGCCCGATCCCTGACGCGTCCACTTATATTCATTGTGTTTACCTGTCCACCTGTGTGTGTTGCCCTGCCCCAAAAACATTCCTGTCCCTCACAGCAATACTTTGTGCTGCTCATCATCACCGACGGCGTGATCACGGACATGGACCAGACACTAACTGCCGTCGTCAACGCTTCCCGCCTCCCCATGTCCATCATCATCATCGGGGTGGGTGCAGCCGACTTCGGCGCTATGGAGTTCCTGGACAGCGACGACAAACTGCTGCGGTCGTCGCGGGGCGACGTGGCCTTCCGTGACATCGTCCAGTTCGTGCCTTTCAGGGCATTCAAGGTGAGCGCTGGTATTAAGATTGGACAATAAATCATTATTAAATCATTCATAAAGGATGAGTAAAAAATATATATATATATATAAATTGGTGGGTAAGATAATAAATAAAGGCTTACCTCATCTGGTTATTTGTGTGCTCTCTTCCCTCGCAGGCAAACAGTATTGCTCTAGCGCAGAGTGTCCTGGCAGAGTTGCCCGACCAAGTGGGCCACTTTTTCAATTTCTTCAAACTGAAGCCTCCCAATGAAGACTCCAGTCGAGCAAGCACTCTATAGAGAAGGTATAAACCAGCTCTGAATGGCTCAAGATGAGTGCTCATACTTGACTCATAGGCTGTGGTTGAAACTGGCTTGTACCTGTGGCTGACCTATATATGGTTGCTGGTGCAGTGGAAATTTCTGGCTTGTGACACAGTAGCTATAGTCGCCTTGGTAACAGGTGTGTGGTCTACTCAGTGCCCACACTGGGATATTTGCTTTGTTCGGCTTAGTCTCCTCACCTGTGTTGATCATTTTAGTTATCCTTGTTTTGGTAGTAAGCTTTGCACACAATTTTGGTTCATACATGCTTTTTGAAGAGCCTCTATTCTATTATATTTATATTGGTTCTTATGTATATCTATATATATGTATTATCAGATGGCATCTTATTTTATCCTTTAACAGGAATTCCCTTGCGTTGTGCTACTGGTCAAGACTCAAATCAAAGTAAAAGGACAGACCAGACCCTAAGACTACCGGTGGCCCCTGTGACAAGCGCATGGTTAGTTGAAAGTGTTATCTCTTGGAGAATTCAGGATGTTCATACGTATATGCATTACCAACAGATGACAATCAACATGGAATGAATTGAAAGGATAGGAACTGCAGGCTTATATAACTGCCTTGAAATTTAGGTTGTTTTTAATAATTGTATTCAGACATGTGAATGTCTGAAATGTTAAAAACATTTCAATCTACTGTGTGTGCCTGTATGCTTCATATATTTATTGAACTTTATAACTGTTTTAGATTGCTTTATGTCACTCATCTTCTAAAAATAAAATTGTAAACGCAGAATTCACTTGAATGTCTTATGCTCCCTTGTCAGTTGTTGCTACTGTAATGCGACTTGCAGTCTATAAAATCATGCTACCCTATCAAAAAATGCTACCTTATGTATTTGGTAGCGTATTTAATGGTTAGACCAATTGCCTCTATCAAAAGATGCACCCACTGCAGAATCAAGTTGTTTTACAGCAATACTGTAAAACAACAGTAGTGGACACACACCATGGACACTGTAAGAATATGGGGAGTATATTTTGATGCTGTATTATATCGTCCTTATTGAAGATTTCAGGGGTACAGTGTGGGCAATGTATGTAATGTAAAAAATATATACATAGCATTTAAAGAAAAAGCATCAATAATATTCATTTAAACTAAATAACTTCAACAAGAAAAGTGTATCTAAGGTGTTATTAAAACTTATATATATATTTGTGAATTGGATTCTGTGTGTGTTTGAACTGCATATGCAATAGAGAATAATCATTCAAAAGATAACAATAACAACCAAAAAATCTTTAATCTTTAAATCTTTTCCTTTTAGGCATTTCTTACAGAAATATAGAGCGCTCCTGTCGTGGCCATATTGGTCACACTCAAAATGTGCCCATCTAATGCACAATTCACACTGCACCTACCAAAAAATAAATAAAAAGAGCATTTGGTACACCAAAAAATCTACAATGAGATAAATGTTATGGTTATACATATTTTATGTTATACTTTACCATTTCAATTATGCTCTCATCTGCTTTTGAGCAAAGGAGCACACCACACAGTTGTCCTCTGCATTCCCTAGAAACAATGTTTTCCAAAAGCTTTTAAACTGTGGCAATCTCTTTAATTATGTGTGAGTAAATAAATCATTGTACAAACATGATACATGTTATGGAAAAAAAATAGATTTCACAGAAGACTGACCAAAATACCCAATAAAAGTATAATCGTCATGTTTAATAATGTAAAAATTAACCTTGCTTTATAGTACATGACCCACACAGACTAATCACCTTATGTGACTGAGGTGATGGAATTTGCATTGATTTTGACATAAGAAACTATTTTGATGGCAATGATTCATGCAGTGTTTGATGCCACTGACCTTTAGACTGAAGCTAAATGCAACCGTGCATGCCAGGCTCGATTTTCCTTCTCTTCCTTTCCCTCTTCAGGTTGAACCAAAGCACTTCCTCTCCAATATGAGACTGTGTATTTTGGTTCTTCTTTTGTACACGTTTAGCATATGCCTGCTTCTGTTTTTGAGACTTTGAGATGTTTTCTGCAGTTATTTTTTTTACACACTCCATCGACTTTATTTTTTCATCCAAAAATGAATGATAGGTCCTCTCCTCGGGCAAATTTATGGTGGAAAGCTGAAATGACAAACAAGTGTGAAAAAATAGTAAGTTCATTCCAAGTATTTAACAGTTTAATGGCTAATCAAAAACAGTTTCAACCTGTTATGTGCAATTTATGTTTATGGATGGAAGAAAATGTACAAATTGTACCATCAGCCATTATGATAATTCTTTTAAGGACTCTTGAAACTGACCGGCATGTCAACAGGAACCTCAGATGGGAAAACAGCCTCTCTCCCATACATCATGAGGAAAGGACTGTGTTTGGTGGTGGTCTGGACCTTTGACCTTAATGAAAACAATGTAGCTTCCAAGAAGACATCCCAGTTGTTCTGCTTGTCGTTGACCAATTTTATGAGAGCTCTAAGATGTAAAATTAGAAACACAAGATAAACAAATTAAATTACGCCTGTCTCACAAATAGTTCAAAATATCTGGCCCAACGATGCACTACATCACATATTGATATGAAATACATATCAATAGTGAATGAATAGTAATAGATTTAATTTGTGAATATATTTATATTATCCATGGTTAAAAGCAACAGTTTCATTTCAGGAAATCAGAGTGGAACGAAACAAGACCCGCAGTCACAAAGCTATACTAAAAAAGTTTGAAATAAACTTGCTGCTTTATGTTGTGGTTTGTCTTCACATCCAGAACATTGGTTTGGGGATGATAGGCAGCTGTCACACTTCTTTCAATAGCCAACATATTGCAGAGGATGGTGTTGAGCTGAAATAAAGAGTTACAGTAAAAAAAAATCCAAACAGAAAGGAATTATTCCTGAATTGTATGTACTACAAACACCTTTTTAAAATGCACATACTTCATTAACAAATTCTCTTCCCTGGTCAGATAGGATTCTTTTGGGACAACCATGTCTATAAATAATAGAGCAGATGTGGCGTCCCACTTCAGCTGCGGTTTTAGTCTTTAATGGGAAAGCCTCAACCCATTTGGAAAAGTAATCTGTGGCTGTTAAAATAAACTGGAAGCCATCCTCAGTTTTTGGGAGAGGTCCTATCAGGTCAATGCCAACGAGATCCCAGACAGCAGACACCTATCAAGGTAAAACAAATACAATTATTTTTACATTCTCAATGCTTCTTTATTAATAGCTGTTGGATAATATCAAGATACCACTGTACACATTTACCTGTATACACTGTAATGGCTGTGCAGCAGTCGAAGGTTTTCCAACCTTCTGGCATTTATCACATTCCAAGACCTTTAAGAAAGTAGTTGTTAATAAAACACAAAAAAAACAAGAAACACAACAATAACTCAAACACATTGCCTACCCAGTTGTTAATGTCCACGGACATGCCAAGCCAGTAAAATCTGGAGGACATTGCAGTCCGGGTTTTCAGGATGCCCGAATGGCTCCCAATTGGAGAGGAGTGAAATTCTGTGAAGAGTTTTCTTGCATCCTCTTTGGATTTAATGGCTCTTCTGCCTCTAATGTAGAGCTCTCCTTCTGCAGTGAACATCCATTAAAGAACTTTCATCATTAAGGAGCAATCTTACCAAGACACTATCAACATTTTAATGTACTTTGGAAACTCACCCTTTAACGTGAATTTCGAAGCGTACCTCCTCAGGTTTAATTTCTGGGACTTATCATACCCAGCCGGGAATGTTCGGTGAGAAAGGAGGTCAAATAATTCGTCCCACCTTTTCTCCATAGCTTAACAAAAAAGGGATAACACACAAGTATTTAGAATTGATATAACACACGATACATATCTTGTTTTAACACAAGTTGTCGCCGCCTCCCTCCCCCACCACGGACCAAAACCTTCTCCGCTCCCAGTCCCCTAAAAATAACACATATATCATCTTATTTCTACATTAAGCAGCAAAGCCAGTTGGTACATGCACATATTTACACGCTTACCGGTCAAAAGGCGCAGTTAAAAACATGTTTTGAAGAAATACTCACCATCAGCCAAAATAACAAATTGATGGATGCGCACGCATGGTCATTGTCGACGCGTATGCGCACAACAGCCACAACCAATTTGATTGGTAGCATAAATTGGCAGATCACCCTGAAGTTTTCAATAAAACGTTATAAAACGGTATCAAAATATGCCCCCCATATTCTTACAGTGTACATTGGGTGATTAGTGGTGTAAAGTAGCACAAGTGATACTGCAGTGGGACCATCGTTTGATAGAGGCAATTGGTCTACAGATCAAATACGCTATCAAACAAATAAAGTAGCACTTTTTTATAGGGTAGCATGATTTTATAGACTCTGCTATTGAGTCGCGCTACGGTAGCAAAATATGACAAGGAGCATAATCTGGCAGAACACAGTTAATTGTGAGAACACTGGCACTACCAGTACTAAAAACAAACGCACCCTGGTGCTGAGAAGCGGACCACGCCCACTCCGTGCCCCAGCAGCTCTGACAACGGTTCAATCGCCAAAGACAAATTGTAAGACCTCTTAAAAAGATTAACATTGAATATTACTAATGCAGCATACACTGGTAAATATGGATATTGAGAGTATCTTTCACCATTGTGTAAACTTTAATTTTAACAATGTGTATGATCTAAAACGGTTTATACCGCGACATTAACAGGATATTTGGGTTAGCGTAACATATTGAGTAACCGAACGCGTTTTTTAACGGAATGTGCTTTTATCTTTCACCAAACTTCTTATAATCTGACTAAATAGGCACCACGGGAAACTAATAATGAAAGAGTATGAGTAAAATCACATCGCTTCAACTTCCATACCACGTATAGCCTAGTAAGTAGTACGCAACCATAAGGTTGAAAAAGTAATAGCTGGATTCACACCTTCCTGCTTTTTACGTTCACAGAGCCGCTGGATCGCGTGTGTTTGACGAGAGGTTGTCATGGCCGCTGGACCAGCCCCGACTGCGGGACCCGGGAACGCTCAGTTCCTATCCAAAGTGGTACTGAGCGTCTCCTGTAACAATCTCATGGACATGGACGTGTTTTCCAAGTCCGATCCGTTATGTGTGATCCACATGACTTCCTCGGAGTCCCAGTGGTATGAGGTCAGTGTGGAGGAGAAACGCCCAGGCCATGATTGATACTTCTACTTGCAAAATATATTCATACAATAATACAATACACATACAATAATAAAAACAAGGTTACACAGGGACCAGGAACATAGGACCTACTACTGGGTCTGCGTCATTGTTACCATTATAATAATAACTTAACTCTTGTGTTTATCAAACATTTGTTTTTCCATGGAACCTTATCTGAAATAACATTGTCTGTCCAGGTTGGGCGCACGGAACGAATAAACAATACCCTAGATCCAAAGTTTTCCAAAACCTTTGAGATCGACTACTTCTTTGAGGTGGTGCAGAAAATCCGGTTCTCTGTGTACGACATTGACAACGCCACCTATGACCTGGAGGATGATGACTTCCTCGGGTCCCTGGAGTGCACCGTGGGCCAGGTGAGGACAGTTTCTCCTGACATCGGTTAAAGTATTGTCAAGTATTGTGCTGCTTTTGAGGTCCAAAGCGTTTGAGGTTTTACTGTTTTACATTGCTGTAAAATTGCACCTTTCACTTACGGGTTTTAATAAAACTGTGAGACATCAGGGTTTAGAAAATGTGTTGGATACTGTTTTTAAAATCTCCACTTTGGTTTTATTACATTTGGAAGTAAATTAGATTAGAAGTCAAGCAACCCAAATGTCATGTCTTTTCTAAAACAATGTCCCCAAAATGTGCTTAATTCCACAACAACAACACAGTGTTGCTCAATGGTAGCAATATATTAAAGGTCGAAAACCGCTTCAAATGAAACCCAACAGGCTCAGAATTCCTGTACAAAAGTGAATGCAATTACATTTTTTTTCGTTTTTGTTTAGATTGTGTCTTCCAGGAAGCTGACTCGACCCCTGCTGAGGAGAGACAGGAAACCGGCTGGGAAGGGGACCATCACAGTAGGTCACTCACTAGCATCTCCATGTGAAGGGGGCTACTCTTTGTTTCTTATCATCTAGTATTGTGAGTCCACATACAGTTATCTATATATTTTGATATATTCTTATTTTTGTTTTCTATCAAGATTGTTGCTGAAGAGAAGACGGACAACAGAGTGGTGAATTTTGAAATGGCTGCTAGGAAGCTGGATAAAAAGGTGGGCTCGGTTGTTGATAATACTTGCTGACAGAAAGAATCAGAAGAATAAATCAATTCCATTTGATTGCATATGAAGTTAACTTGTTTGTTTCAAGGATTTCTTTGGACTCTCGGATCCTTTTCTGGAAATCTACAAGCAAACAGACACTGATTGGCAGCTGGCTCACCGGACAGAGGCGAGGAGACAATTACACACACTGATCGTGCTTAGATGTGTATGACTGGCATGAAACCAGTCTTTAAAAAGCTTCGCCCCTAGTGCTCGTAATGGTGTACATCTATACACGTGACATCATGCAACATCACAAATACACTGGCTTGACCTGACGAGAAAACGTCAGGTCAACACACACACACACACACACACACACACACACACACACACACACACACACACACACACACACATTGCCATTCTACCTGCTCTTAGCGTTTTTGCTCCCAGACATCAAAACGGCTGCATTTTTATAAGCACTAAAACTGCAACACTGGCCATTATGACAGCAAGGCGTTTTCATGCCTCAAACCTCAGTCCTCTCCTATGCTTCACGTGTGGCGGCTAATGTCAGCCCAGCACACCAGCTCATTGTAGGGTGTTTTTTTGGTTTCCTCATTTCAGGTGGTGATGAACAACCTGAGCCCCACATGGAAACCCTTCGTGGTGCCTCTGCAGTCACTCTGTGGGGGCGACATAGAGAGACGGATAAAGGTGCACTAAAAACACTTAACCACACACACACACACACACACACACACACACACACACACACACACACACACACACACACACACACACACACACACACACACACACACACACACACACACAGATGCATGGATACACACATACATACATTGACACACGGAAGCTTATGCCTCAATACTGAAACATACAAATATTCATACATGCATATGTCTGGATTATATGGTGTGTTTTACAAGGCTGATTTCCTTGCATTTTCCCCAATCTTACAGTGTTGTGTTATTTGTGTAGAAATAATTCCCTAAGATGAAGACAAATTAACTACGGAGTTGGTAATCATTAGTAGTTAAGTGTTCACATGAAAGGGAGTGCTGTTATACTGAATATCAGTATATCACCTTAAGCTATTCTGTTGTGGCCTGTACTTGTTTGGAGCTAAAATCACCCGTATTGTCTATGCATGACGTAATAAGGTACTTCCTGTTAGGTCATGTGTTGTGCTCCCATACCAAACATAAACAAAACCATTATAGCTGATGTGTGTATCATTTTCTTTTTGAACAACAAGCTTGTCAGAGTGTGGCACTTCCCAGTCGACAGTGCTACAAGTGAGTTCACAACTTTTGCTGTGTGTGCTTCAGATTAAAGCTCTGTATCGCGGGGCTTAGTTAGTGATTAGTAGTCTTTGGTGTTTTTTGAGTTCATCAAAGGGGTCAAAGTGTGTTATTCTGCTACTAATGCAGGCTGGTACTCCTTAGTGGGATAGACGTACCTCCTGCTAGTCTTCAGGCCATTTCCCCACCTGTGTTCTCTGTTTTCAGTCTCAAACCATCCGCCTATCATGATACTTGTTAGATTGAACCAGAAGGATACACAGGAAAAAAAAGGCCATTTATTGGCTCTTTATATAACTGCGTTGCCAAGGAGACCAACTCATGTCTGATCATGTTAATATCAAAACGCATCAATGGCTGAAGACCTTTGACAGCATTATGTTTGCTGGACTGTGTATCCTGTCTTGATGTTTGTAGAATGCATTTCCTGGACAAGAGAATAAATGCAATGATTTAAAAAAAAAAACATCAGTAAAATCATGCATTTCTCTCTTCCCCTGTCCTGCGTCCATCCTAATTCAAAGCCATTCCTAGCAAAATAAATTAATATCACTTTTCTTCTACCAAGCCATTAAAAAAACATTATTTTTGTCCCTTGCTGCCTGTACGCTAGGTGGAGTGCTATGACTACAATAGCAGTGGGTCCCATGACTATATAGGGACCTTTGAGACAAACCTTGCCCAAATACAAGAGTCATCCAAGTCATATGCGGTAAGGTGTGTGTAAAAGTGAGTCAGTGCACTTGTCTGTATGTATGTAAGTGTATGTGTGTCACATGGTCTTCTTGCAATTCCCCTGTCCATCTGAATTACCTGTTCTTGTTGCCAGTGTGGATATTTAAATTGAAGGCGGAGCATCATAGGAACTTCATTGGGGTGACGGTAATGCGCTACCTCTGACACAGATGTGCCTGTTTAATGCCCGCCCCCCCCCCCCCATTCCAGGCCGAGTTTGAATGCATCAACAGCAAGAAGAAGCAGAAGAAGAAGAGCTATAAAAACTCTGGGGTGATCATTATCAAAAAATGCGAGGTATGTTGGGTCTTGGATTGATTTCCCTCAATATTTGTATTTTTTTCACCTTCGGTTGTCAACAGAAGTCATTGGTTTCATAATATTCTTTATTGTAGGACATGAGGAATGTTGTTGTGGCGGTTGTTGTAGATCAAATCAAACTTTCGGAGGGGATTCATGGGGATTCATTTCCAAAGCACTGGTTTTGTGAAGCATGTACTGTATATGTTTAGTTATAAGAGAATGAGACATAACACTTATAAGAGAGTGATAATGAACTGCATGATTAATACTTATCTTCTACATTTAATTTAAACAGATCAGCATTCCATCTTTTTTTGTTTTTAGGCAGGAAAATGTGAGCTAACTCTCTGGAGGAGCTTTTCTGGTCCCCCCCTTCCATTTACCTGAACAAGAAAACGGCTTACAAACCAGCATTACTTAATACTAGCTTGAAGCATGCTTTTTATATTTTATCAGGTAGCGGCTCACAATGAAGCAGTGCAGAACAGCCAAAATATGACACGACCCTTCCATTCATAACACTTAACTAACCCAAGGGGACTTGTGTGGATGCTGACATTCATGGAAAATGTGTGTCGCAATATTTTTTATGCAACTATAGGCCTCACTAGCTGCATTTCCATCCCCCTGCAAATTTTGAAGTATCGAATCAATAAACGGTGATGGAAACGCCAAAATTTGCATAAAAATCCTCTAATTCACAAAAAAGTTTATCCGCTCGCTTGAGGTGGTTCTTGAGAAATGCAAAAGAGAGTAAATGCGCAAAATGGGAGATGGAAACACACTTTTCGAAACAGCTGTGACGTAGCAAACATTGAACACACAGGACTGTCAACGTCCTTCCGATTTCCGCATAGCAACCGGCCATAGCAACCCTGCCGACATTAACTTGTAGCGTCAATATATATATATTTTTAAGCGTTTGTATACATAGACATCCTATATCATATATATATATATATATGATATAGGATGTCTATGTTTGCATATTCTTTAATTATACCGTGTCCATTAATCCCTGATATATGGACACCTACTGAGTAATTCCAGTCAAATTGTCTGTTCAGCCTTCAAAACAAGAGCTGGTACATTGTGGAAAATGCATTAAACTGTAATCAGAAAACGCGATTATATGCTATAGACTAGGGATCGACCGATACAGATTTTTTAGGGCCGATACCGATACCGATTTTTTTTCATCAGCCTTAGCCGATAACCGATACGCTGATAAAGATTTCCTTGAGCTGATATTTGGAGCTGATAATACCCTGGATATCCAGAGTTCTCGCGAGAGCACAATTTGAATTTGCTCAGCGAGTCACTCTGGGAACGAGCAATATACTCGTGTATATTCTGGGCCTCCCCTGGCCCAGAACATTAATCAATCACATCGATGTATCAATATAGGCGGGCCAAAAGCGTTGCTGTTTTACCGACCAGATACGGCAAGAGTCTTATCTATTGGTTAGCTCCACTGGTCTGGATAAGTCACCCCTTGTATTCTTCTGATTGGTCAGTGTTATCCAATGTGTGTTATCCATTGATATTTTCAAATGCATGCTTGGTGCCGCCCCTCGAGTTGGGCCATTTTCATTACTCGTTGCCAGACCCTACAGCTTTCTAGATGTGGGTCTGGATTTCCAGGCTAAGCCTCCCTCAATTTACATCATAAAAATGACACAATGATGATAACAAATGTTACAATGTCTCAATTTAAAAAAAATTAACATTTATTGAACTGTCTGTAAATCACGGCAAAAAAAGAAAAAAACATCGGCCGATACTGAAAAAAATATCGGCCGATACCGATACATGTAAAAAAACGCAAATATCGTCCGATAATATCGGCCGGCCGATATATCGGTCGATCACTACTATAGACCCTGGAGTATCTGTGGTATAAAGGCTGCGACGAATTTCAAATTATAAATATGTACAATATATCCTTTAAATACGTCCATGGAACAGACGGCCAATGTGAATAATAGATACGTGTGGACCGCTGAAGAGGTAAAACTTTTCCTTGCTCTCATCGAAGAAAACATTACAGCTATTTTAGATGGAAAACAACGCAATTCCACTATATATCAGGACCTAAGAGAGGATGTTATCAAAAGGATACGACAAGCCCTGGAATGTGTGTAGTTTTCCTCTCCAACCACTTGATGGAAACGCACCTAATTCAAATTTCTTTTTTGCGAACTTTCTAAAGATTCACTTCACCTGACTACTGTGACGTTAACTGCAAACGTCTAGAAGTTCCAAAAGTAACTATAAAATTAATTCACTGTAGAAAATGCAGTAGTGCAAAATGAGGTTGAAACTTTTTTTTTCTTTTTTTATCAAGTTTGAATCAGGTCAGTATAGCGTACAGTCAAGTTAGCGTAGAAGGTGTTTGTGTGTGTGTGTGTGTGTGAGATAGATTGTCGTATTCGCTCTTCTCGTCAGGTCAAGCCAGTGTATTTATGATGTCAGTCCCATACTGTGACTTGATGTCATGTTTATATATGTACACCATTACAAGCCCTAGGGGCGAGGCTTTCTAAAGACCAGCTGCACATTCAAGCACGATCACTGGGTGTAATTGGGACTCCATCTATGTTTATGTGCAGATAGTGAGGCAGTACACGTTCTTGGATTACATCATGGGAGGCTGTCAACTCAACTTTACAGTAAGTAATAGTCTTTTGATACTTTTCGGGATCTGTTAATTCAGCATAGGACTAGTCTACCATCTCTTAAAAATTAGAAGAAACAGATATTTTTGTTATTGTAGTTTATATGGGGTAAAGCCGAACAGACTTGGACTATACCAGTTTAATTTGAACGTATTAACAGGCAAGGCAATCATCTTATCTACAGATGACAAAGGTGTGCAAGCTTGTATTAAGTTTGTGTTTGACAAACAATCAGACAACCAAGATAAACGCTGACAATTGATACTGTAAGTGTGGATCATGGGAGGAGGCAGATATCAGAATAAACAACCTCACCCCCCCTAATCCTCATCTTGGTTCTGCCTCAGATAGCCATAGACTTCACAGGTTCCAACGGTGACCCGCGGACCCCCCAGTCCCTCCACTTCATAGACCCCCAGGGCTACAACGAGTACCTGGCCGCCATCTGGTCCGTGGGCTCTGTGATCCAGGACTACGACAGGTGAGTCCCAGCATCCAAGGACGCAAATGCATCGACGGGGATAGATTTCCATCGGTGTGTTTTGTATTGTGGCATTGTGTATTCAGTTCTTTGGATTCATTGTTCATCTATTATGGTGTATGCGGCGGGTTAATCTCGTGGTGGGAGTGTCTCCTACTACACGGGATCCTGGTTGGAACCTCAATGGCGCAGTAGGAACCTTAAGGACCGGTGTCCTGGGCCCTGTCTCATGCTCCTCAATGATATCTCAAAACATTCAATGCAATTCTCGATGACGATACACGGCGTTATGATGTCCAACCACCTCTCTTCCATCCTAATAGTGTGTGTCCCTTATCAAGGTTTCCTCCTTTTCCTACTTTGGGAGAATTGGACTATATTCAATATTAAATAATAAATCTTATTCAAACCTCGTCTGGGAAGCCATGTGAATCTGCCATTTGGTTGAAGGACTGTACAAAAATACACTCCACTTTACCCAGTTGTTATGATTCCATAAATAATGGTTGGTTAGTATGACTTATTGGTGATCTCTGCCTTGCCCTCTCCCTTTCTCCCTCCCCCCTACAGCGACAAGATGTTCCCAGCCTTTGGGTTCGGAGCACAGGTCCCCCCATCCTGGCAGGTCCGCTGTATGGCCAACAGGCCTCTTGCCTATGCAGGTTTTTCAAATCAATCAGAAGAGGGCTTCAATGAGGTGTGGTGTGTTGTTTTTTCCCAGGTTTCCCATGAATTCCCCATCAACTTCAACCCTGCTAATCCCTTTTGTGCCGGTATGTTGGAGCCTGTGCATGCATATCCATGCGCTGTTAGGCTGTACACACACACGGCTGATATCTAATGTTTATTTGCCTAGCACTTTCCGACATTGTTAAACGTAAAGGCAATATGTTTTCATCATTATTCATAAATAGTATAGAACAGCTTAAATCATGGTGAACTTGCCTCTACATATTTGCTTAAATAAAAGGTTCTACCGCTTCAAGAGGGTAAACCATCACTAAGCATACATAATCTCTCTAAAATGTATTTTCTTAGTTTATTGATTATTAAGAATAAAACAAATGTATTTCTAGGTATGTAACAAGTATTTGTGGAGGGAATGACCATGTGGGAATGACCATATGGGTCATTCCCTGAATCATTCAGCTCCTCCAACACATTGGTTGAATTTAATGAGTCATCCGTACGCTTGTTTTGTTCGTTTCCAGGCATCGAAGGGGTGGTGTCCGCTTACCAGCAGTGTCTGCCTCAGGTTAAGCTCTACGGACCCACCAGCTTCTCTCCCATCATCAACCACGTGGCCTGCTTCGCTAAACAGGCCATGCAGCAGAACACTGCCTCAGTGAGTTCCTGGGCAAGCTGAAGCCTCCATGTTTGGGTGTGGTTGCGATGGCAGTACTTTTTAATGACATGAGGTCATTCATTGGATTAAACAGAGCAACAGTTAACTATGCGTCAAGGTTTCTAGAAATTGCATGGAACATATTCCTGTTTTTTTTACTTTAGCCAAAACCCAAATGTAGGAAAATCGTCTAAATGTGGTTTGGAGTAGGTTTGGTTCTGCCATGAAGTAACCCATGCTAATTGTGAGCCTCTGACAGATTTACGTCCTTTATAATACTGGAGGGGGTGGGAATCAGCATTTGAATTCCATTCTTCTGAAAGGGATAGTTCATAGTGATAGGGATAGTCATTTTTTTGTCAATCCATGTTGTGGCTAGGCCTAGGTATTGCAAGTCAATAACCTCTACAAACCTCTCCAATGTATTGAATTACCATCTGCATCTCGGGGAATGCTTAGTAACTCTGTATAAGTAGGGTTGTCCAGAGTTACGTAGCATTGATTTAACATTCGCCTTTTTTATTATTATAAAAAAAGAATTATGGATACTATTTTTTTATTATCCACACTTCCCTCACCTGCTGTCCCACGTCACCAGCAATACTTTGTGTTGCTCATCATCACCGACGGCGTGATCACGGACATGGACCAGACGCGCAGCGCCATCGTCAACGCCTCCCGCCTCCCCATGTCCATCATCATCATCGGCGTGGGCGGAGCCGACTTCAGCGCCATGGAGTTCCTGGACGGGGACGATGGCATGCTGCGCTCCACCACAGGCGAGGCGGCCATGCGGGACATCGTGCAGTTCGTCCCCTTCCGTCAGTTCCAACGCGTAAGCAGGGAGAACCTTCAACGTTTGCTCTTCTTCTGTGTGTCGTGCTGCTTTTATAAAGACCCTGTTTGGACCTGGTGTCTATTCTCCAACTCTTTCCACATAGTACTTTGAGATGAAGGGTTTGATGAACCACCAGATCTCAACACAGGCTTTGTTTCATGCTTGCTCCACACGCTAATCACCACAACACTTATTTTCCGAATTGCAGCGGAGACGGCATGAGGTGTGTTGTTTCTGTGATCGGGTGTCTATGCCCCTTATAGACTGCTAAAACAATTCGCCAATCCATTAAGATGAAAACTCGATTTGTTGATTGACAGAAATGTATTATCCTTTGATTACTTGTTTGTTGTTGTTGTTTAAATATTTTTTTAAACCAATATGAGATAAATAATTTTTTTTTTCTTAGCTGCTTGTCAGGCAAAGCAAAAATATTCAGTGCATCTCTTTGGGATTTAAAATCAATTGTGAGCAGAACCAAAATGGCAACCAATACACTGCAGTTACAGCAGCAACTCAATTTTGTATTAATTTGAGCTAATCCTAATAATGAGCTAATCCAACACCTCTCTAACAAAAAAGCAGCAACAGAGGTTTAGTTTAATCGTCCTTATTCTAAACACCAATGTCATCAGACCTCGTTTGGCGAGGGGGGGATTTCTGAAGTCAGCGTAACTCGTATATGCAAATGTCTACACAACACATTTCAGGCCGGAACAGCAGCCCTTGCGCAAAGTGTACTGGCAGAGCTGCCTGACCAAGTGGCTTCCTTCTTCCATGCGTTCAAGCTGAAGCCTCCAACGGAACCCAGCCCTCCGTAGAAGCGTAGGCGCAGCCCCTTCGTCTTGTCTGTCAGTCCTTGATCTGCTTTCTTGCTTCACCTCCCCCTCTTGTCTGCAAAGATTTAGGCAGCATTAACATCTCTGGGTAAAGAGCTCCTCTGTGATACAAACAACGCATTGTGGTGGGGATATGAAGGGGTTTTCAACTTTTGCTGCTGCGGAATAGCCTGGAGACCATCCTGATCACATGACCTGCCATTCTGTTTCCCTACACAAATCCGTCTGGATCTCCTGCCGCCAACCTCGAGTTACAGAAATTGTAATGCAGTCTTGGCGGACTGTGTTCTGGTTGATGACGTTGCGGGTCCAATCAGGGACTGCGTCATGGTTGATGACGTTACCTACAGGCCGCTGCTAAACAGTAATGGCGTCTCCCGAAGCAACGAGGTCCAGACTGATCCGTGTAGCGTAACAGAATGTGAGGTCACGTGATCAGGATGGTCTCCAGGCTAGGTGCGAAACACAAGTTTGTCTATCGGCACAGTGTTGTGAAATAAGGGTCGACAACCAGACCTTCAAACTTGTAAATTAAGAGATGTCTATCTAGACAAAAGTAAAGGATCAGACTTGGTTGAAAAAATAATGATATTTTCTATCCGGAAGGTGATGGTGCCCCGTGTACCCTTTAAAGAGATGAATGCTGTCTAAATCGGCCTTAGCATTAGGAAGCTAATGCATGGCTTTGTATAATAGCTAGTAAGCTGTGTTATCTACTGCAGTACACCTCACAGCTGCAATCATTCTTCTTCAAGGCCTTGTTTGTTTATTTATTTAACATTTTACTTGTACCCATTCAAACCCTATGCTTAGAGGGCCCCAAATGTATGCTGGATAGATGTGTACCAGTCTAACCGGTGGACTGTAGCAAATGCTGCTCATCTATCCATCAGCCATGAGGACAAGTTTACCCTCGAGTTTGGAAGATAAAGCTTTAAAGCCAGAGAGCCGTAAAGATCCTGGGCTTCTTTATTTGTAAAGCCACCTGTGGTTTTTGAAGGGAGATTCACCTTGACCTTCTCAAAGATTCTTCTGGATCATTTTACTCTCCACCGGCTCTGCTCTCTTCGCTTTACTGCAGCTCCTTCCCCCCCATGCCCACTGTCCTCCGTTACTTATCTCCTCCTCCTCCTCCTCCTCCTCCTCCCCCCCTCTCCTCCTTCCCTCGTCTCCAGGCTCCACGGGAGGCGCTGGCCCAGAGCGTCCTGGCCGAGGTCCCAGGTCAGGTGGTGGACTTCTTTCGCACCATGAGGCTGCCACCACCACCGCCGCCGCCAGACGCGACCACGAACAACACCATCTCCCCTGCCCCCACCGCCCCTGGCTCCCAGGCCTCAGCCCCCAGCGCTGCATGGTGAACCCGGGGCATCGATGACGTCGGGTCACTCTCAACCAGTGGAAGTCTTTGGAGATCACCCAAACCACATATCCTACTGGACACTTACAAGTACTACAACAACGACAGCATGGAAAGCCTGTCGTTATTATTACATGTACTAGAACATCAAGAGCATGGAAAGCCTACCTGTAGTTCCTACATGATCTTTCATGCAAGAATAACCTATTCTCCTGTCCGCCAAGAACTGCATTTTTACTCTGCTGACAAATGAAGTTATTTGAAAAGGAAAGAGAAAAAAATGCATGGCTCTCAGGGTTTTATTGACTATTAACAGTGTTTTATCTCTATGTTTAGTTATTCAATAACAACATGTTTTTGCCCTCTGAAAAAAACTCTGAATATATCATCGTAAACCTACAGAGGATCTTTTTATGTTTATTAAAGTAATCCACATGTTTGGGCCGCAAATCGATTGCTTAATTGTTTACCACAATGTTATTGAATGGCCATTTCTTGTTCAATGATGTATAGCCCTGCTTGAGGAAGCCACCCTTAATAACCAGACATTCGGAACGGTTTCAGCCATCACCAAAAAAATCTGCACTTTAGCAATGTTTACAGTGGAGAGCCAGTAACCATTTGGTTGGTAACATATTGTCATGTGCATTCTTGTGATTGTAAATCCAGCAATATTCAGGCGTTCTGCATGTAAACAACTTTGTACTAATTCTACAAATAGTTTATATATTTTTGTTTCAGAGTTATCATTATCTGACATTTTGACTGTTAAACAGCTCTGACTCAAAATATTTAGAACAATTATTAATTATTTAGGTTTGCCAAACTTTAAATACTATAACCACATTAAAATTGAATTGTTTAATAGTTAATCTACCATGTACTACACTAAGATGGTCCTGGAGTGACGTTATCTTCCTAAATGCTAACTAGCTGTAGTAAATAATATTGTTTTTTTATTATCTATGTCCAACAGTGTCTTATATCAATAACATGTTTTACATTTATGTTTCATGTATACAATTCACACTCGATGGTCTTTGATTTTATATAAATATATAGAGCACTGTTGTTAGTACGTTTATATGCCATTATTAATGCCATACCTCTTGATAATGTAGCTACTTTCAGTGTCTGCACAGCAATGATTATTCTGAACTCTTTCGTTATAATTATAATTGTAACAAAATCTTTTGTCATTTATTTCGCAGATTTTATATATGAATGTTGCAAAAAGGAAGTCATAGGCCTACCACCAGCCTATCATGAAAATAGTTATATGTTTATCCTGCTGATAGTTCTCCGGTGTCTACCACTAGCGCCTCCGCGACGCGGTTCACAAAACGAGCGCACCCAGACTCAGGCAGACCATAGTCGACGAGGAGGGCTGTGCAGGGCGGGGTTTTATTTCTGAACCACCCAACTAATTGTGTGGCAACATTTACAGCTATCTTCTATTTCACTCGTTTATCTTACCCAACACCATTTAAACATTTGACGGTAGGTGGCAAGTTTGCTTAATACGTTCAATAGACGGCTATTTTAAGCTAGCGAAAGTTTAGCTTAAAATAGCCGTCGTAAAGTCTTGCTTGTTAGAACATCTCGTCTGCTCCGTATTGACGTCACGTAACTTTAATGTAGGCTGCTTGTGTACGTCACTTACACAAACGCACAGTAAGGAAACATCGCTTTGCATTGACAGTGGTTGCCCAGTGTTTTGACAGTGCCCCATTTCCCTCGCTTGTGTGTTTCAGGCGTCAGTCATGGCTGCTGCACAATGTGTCACGAAGGTGGAGCTAACAGTGACTTGTGATAATCTCCTGGATAAAGATATTGGCTCCAAGTCAGACCCTCTGTGTGTGCTGCTGATGAGCAGCAAGGAGGGCCATTGGTATGAGGTCAGTACATGTAGGAGGCTGAATGTGTTTGCTTGCCAGAGTCCACAGGGACAGGTCTGAAGTAATGACCATTGAACCTGCAGTTCAGCATTGGACGACATTCAGTGCCAATACTTGTGAAAAAAAGTGATGGATGCAGACAGTGCAAAAAGGATACGTAGCAAAAAGAATAATAATAATTAATGGACAGTTCCCAATCGTCATTTTAGACCATTGACATATACACTTATATGCACACGTGAGTGCTAGTATACCTACACCTTTATGATTTTGTATTGTACACTAAGTACAATTCATAATTCAAGTTAATTTGAGAGGAAGTTTAATTTCCTAAACTTAGCCCTGTCTGGTCTGTGAAACATTTTACTATTTTACTATGTTTGGTTAATATGCTTCCATTATTGCCTTGTTTAAAAACAACATTTATTGTCCTTGTTTATATGTTGAAATGTACATGTCGCAAAGAACCACCGAAAACCCCCTAGTATTTCAACAGGTTGGTCGCACAGAGCAGGTCCAAAATTGCCTAAGCCCCAAGTTTGCCAAGAAATTTGTTGTGGACTACTACTTTGAGATCGTGCAGAAGCTGCAGTTTGGCATCTACGACATTGACAACAAAACGGTGGACCTGAGTGACGATGACTTCCTGGGACAGCTGGAGTGCACCATGGGCCAGGTGAGGCCTCTCTGTCGCTCCGTAACACAACACGTGTCTATCTACACACAACACAAGCAGACACCATCACTGGCTTTGAATTCAGAGCCCACATGTAGCACCAAGGCCCCTGTTAGATTTTTTTGTTGGGGTTTCTACAGTCCTGTGGGCCACCAACACACGTTCAGGCTCATGTCTGAGGGTGCGGGTGTGTTTCAGAGGGGTTGAATTAAAGTGTAATTCCGGCGAAAATTGAACCCAGGGCCTTTTCAGCATGAAGACCAATAAAGTAAACCCTCCAGACACTTTTTTCGTTGATAATTGAGAATAGAACTTGCCTGCGAATGCCCGGAGCAATGTAACAGCCCAAATGGCTTCCATGTTATCGGCTAGGGGCATTGTGAACTCTTCCAAATCAACATTTCTTTTAACCACTAATATTGCTCAAAATAGCACCAAACCTCTGCAGTGGTATGACTAGGGTCCCTACACATGAAACAAAGCATCAACAACTTCGTAAGCGTACCGGGAGTTTATTTAAAAATACTGTTTTTCAAGTCTGTGCCTTACCGGTAGGTCCATCCTTCCAGGAGGTCCACACAAGTCGATTGCGGGCTACCATAAATAATATAATAGAGGCGCCAAATAAATCAACTTAACAATCGTCCCTCTTGATACTTGGCTGTTTTAAATTGTGTAGCCTCTATTATATTCTTAACGGTAGCCGGTAATCGACTTGTGTGGGCTTCCTGGAAACATGGACCGACCGGTAAACAAATCTTTTTTTCGTAGGATGGTAGGGGCAAGTCCTCTGATTGATTAGGGTTAGGTTTAAACCTAACCCTGACCCTAACCTTAAACTCACCCAAACAGCTAGGGCTCATCGAAACAGATCTAAAAGAGAGCCCTTCTAACCAATCAGAAGCGAAAGGCGGTACTTGCCCCTACCACCCTACAAAAATTATATTTGCTACCGGTAAGGCACAGAAAAACAGTATTTTTTTTAATAAATTCCCGGTACGCTAACTAAGTTGTTGATGCTTTGTTTTTTGTGTAGGGACCCTAGTCATGCTACTGTAGAGGTTTTGGTGCTATTTTGAGCAAAATTAGTGGATAAAGGTCCCATGGCATGAAAATGTCACTTTATGAGGTTTTCTAACCTTGATATGAGTTCCTCTAGCCTGACTATGGTCCCCCAATAGCTAGAAATGGCGTTAGGTGTAAAACAAGCACTAGCTATCCTACTCTGCCTTTTGAAAAAACAAAGCTCAGATGCACCGATTTGGAATTTTTCCATTTATGTCATCATACAGGGACAGTTACCTCCATTTTCTCTGCTTTCCCCAATGAGCTACAACCGTGCGAGTGCCACATGTGTGTGTGTGTGTGTGTCTGTGTGTGTGTGTGTGAATACACACACTGTCACGCTCGTGTGGAGGCGCACACAGCTTTTGGCCGTGATAATATCTATTATATGATATAGATATCTATGTATAATATGATATTGTTTATCATATTATAGGACTGTAACGCAAGTGTTGGACACTTCTTTGTTATTTGGATAACCGTTCTGCTGTTGGTGTTATGGCGCATAACACGTCGGGTTCTCTGACGTCTCTGGTATTTCCACAACGAGACTCTAGTGGGGGTTATCTCAGCCATGGTTGAGAAGGAATTGGGTGGAAAGGAACTTTGGCTTTGACTCCCTGAAGTACATGAACCACGACATGGAGGAGAAAGAGATTGTTGCCCGCGATTGTTTCCCGCTGGAGCCCCGCTGCCCGCTGCCAAGGCGGTGGGGCCTCGGCAGCGACGCTCCAGCGGGAGACAATCGCGGGAAACAATCCCCTTCTCCTCCATGTCGCAGTTCAGTCTACTTCAGATTGATGTGGAAGTGGAAGAACCAGAGACGTTGGAGAACCTGACCCAGTCGTTTAAGATTCATAATATCGTCTGGAGGCGCATACAGCTTTTGTCCGTGATAATATATATTATATGATATAGATATCTATGCATAATATGATATCATTTAGATATAGAGCTCCAGGACTCCCACCGGAGCACCCGGAGTGTTCTAGAATATTTAAAGAACACGGCCAAAGGCTGTGTGCGCCTCGCCATTGCGATACATCCACTGTAAACAGAGCGCATGGTACCGTGGCCGCAAGCTGCTCAGGGACACACCCCCACCTTCCTCCTTGACCCGCCTCTCTCCTCCTCATTTGCATTAAAGCTACAGACACCGAAATGGCGCGTTTGGGGAAAGCTCAATGTGCGACTGGCTCGTAGTGGCTGTAATTCTGCCCTTTAAATTTTTTTGATTTGGAAGAGTTCATACTGCCCCTAGCCAATAACATGGTAGCCTTTTGGGCTGTCACATTAATCCGGGCATCAGTGGGCAAGCTCTGTACTCGATTATCAACGAAGATAAGTGTCTGCAGGGCTTATTTATGGGTCTTCATGCCGAAAAAGACCCTGGGTTCAATTTTCACCGGAATTACACTTTAAGAGTCTGTAGAGTCACTGGCGCGCTCCTTTTGCCCAGGTGGTGTCCAGCAGAAAGTTAACTAGACCGCTCATTCTGAAGAACTCTACTCCAGCAGGGCGTGGCAGCATCACGGTAAGTGATGAATAAAGAAATGGAGAGAAAAGAGATGCAATGTCCTATCACCGCATCCATCCCTTGACCCATTGTTTTCTTTGATCCTTCTGTGGCTCCCCACAGATCATGGCTGAAGAAATAAATGACAACAGAGTGGCCAATTTTGAGGTGGAAGCTAGGAAACTGGATAACAAGGTGCAGACCATCGTAACTTTTTGGAAGTGACAGCAACTGCTACTAGTGCATTATGAAATAGTACAAAACTGAAAAAATATGCAATTTCTACCAAGAGATTTCCAGTGTCATTTCAATCTCTTCTTTGTGTTTGGTTTTTTTTAGGATTTCTTTGGAAAGTCTGACCCTTACTTGGAGTTTTACAAGCAGACAGAAACTGGGTGGCAGCTAGCTCACAGGACAGAGGTATACAGATTTGGCCGTTAGTGGTTGTATTTTGACCAAACACAGTTGCATGCATTTGTTGTGTAATAACAGAAGAATACATTATTTGTAATTTAAATGCAAAAATAGAGTTGTGAATCAAGCTTCACAAGTAGGCAATGTCATTCACTATTTGTACTATTGTATCACGTCACCAGTTAAGGCCCAGCCCTAGATCATGAACATCTAACAATTGGTAACAAAGCAGTCTCTGCCCGAGCTATGTAGATAATGAAGAGAAGAAATGTAATCTGGTTGTTCTATTTGAAAGCAGTTAATAGTTCCTGGATTAGTCTCATAATTGGATTGTATAAAGGAGAACCTTTCAGAGACTACAGCCAAGATGAATGCCAAGTTTTCAATGTTCCCAGGTTGTGAACAACAACCTGAATCCAACATGGAAGCCCTTCCGTATCCCGGTACAGTCGCTCTGTGGTGGAGACATGGAGAAACCCATAAAGGTACCGTGACCAGCCTCCCTCTCACCCCCAACCCCCTCTTACCCCAACCCTCCTGGCTCTTGAACAAACACAACAAGCACTCCTTCTGCTTTTGCTGGATCATTAACACAGGCTTGCATTGTTTTCTTTGCTAATTATTTATCATGATCAGACTCGAAATGCATAATCTGGATTAGGGTGATTATTTGCTAGAAATTACCTATTGCCTTGCTTGCACACGCACATACACAAATACACACACAGGAACAGTAATACACACACAGGCATCAACACATGTAGGAATGTGTTGAGTTGATATGAGCACTAAGGCCTCTGGGAAACTTAACTGATATTGGCGTGTTAATGAGTTCGTTGGCCCCCTTTTCTGTGGATTTTCAACCTTCGAAGTGAGCCCATGTGTCTACCAGCGGTGTTGAACATGTAAGTTTGGCATCAAGGCCTTTTGTGTCTTCAATTGACTATTTTCCATGACTTCACGGGTGAGGTGTGTGCATGGGCATGTGTGTGCACATGTGGTAGAGGGGAGATGAGCAATAGGTTATGACTCAGTGGGTTGATATCACCAAATGCCCATTATTTGACGCGGGGCTGGGCTGCCTCCATCTTACCAAGCCTATCAGGGGTTTAGTTGTTTATTTCATCACGGACATTGCATGCTTCTTTGTTAATACTTCTGCTAACTGCAGCACTTCAACCTGCACTATCTTCTTTTTCACGACAGCCATCAATTTCTTCAAAAATGTTAAGAAATAATGTTAAATAGTTATCACCTAGATTTCTTTCCAGAGATGAAAAAAGAAAAAGACATTATTCAACGTGATGGCTGCCGTGAAAAGTGACACTGGCTTTTTAATCCGGGAAATGGCATGTTGTTAGCATGTGCTGCACGTCCGCTACTTGCACAAAAGTTTCAATGCGCGTTGAATTGTTTTGTTTCTGCCGTCTTCCCCCAGGTGGAATGTTACGACTACGACAACGACGGATCACATGACCTCATTGGATCCTGCGAGACCACGTTGAAACGCTTCCAGGAGGCGACTCGATCCTCTCCGGTCTGTTTCTGTTTCTGTTTGTGTGCGTGTGTGTGACATAGATGAGAGTATTGGTTCCTCTCTCTCCTTTCCAAACGGAAACTGACGCCTGTGTTGTCGCTCACCCTTCCTCAGGCGGAGTTCGACTGTGTCAACAGCAAAAAGAAACAGAAGAAGAAGGGCTACAAAAACTCTGGCGTCATCAGCGTGAAGCTTTGTGAGGTTCGAAGCCAGTTGTGCTCGCCTTGAACCCATTTTTTTTAGTTGGTTTGATTTTACATTGCACCCGTCTCTCACTACCGCCCTCAATCATTTGCTATTCAAATTCTTTAGGTGAAGAAGGAGTACACCTTCTTGGATTACATCATGGGAGGTTGTCAGCTCAACTTTACTGTAAGTTGTGTGTCGCCCCAGTCGTAAGTCGTAAGAAGCTTTTTTCCTTTTTGTGCAGCAATCAGTGTCATCTAATTGTGTCTCACAATCCATCCCTTTGCTCTTCACTCATCTCGTCTTCAGGTCGCCATCGACTTCACGGCGTCCAACGGTGACCCCAGGTCTCCGGAGTCTCTCCACTACATTAGCCCACAGGGGGTCAACCAGTACCTTACGGCCACATGGTCTGTGGGCAACGTCATCCAGGACTACGACAGGTAATACGAACCCACTCTGCACTCCGACCCATGAGCAAAACCGTTTATACAAGATGGGACCCTTATAATCAAGCCTATCCAGTGTTTAGGGACGTATTTGTCTGTCCCTGAAAAATACGGAATCGTTTCAAAGAAGCGTTTCAAAGACAGATTAATAATAATCAATAATGAATGTGTTTGCCATCGGGAAGTTGGATTTGGGTACTTTAAATCAACCTGTAATGCAATATGGCGTGTCTGGTCTTAATACAATGCAACAATAATGCTAGTCTTTTGTCTGTTTGTATCTTTCAACGTGATAGACATGTATTCTGATACTAGTTGCAAAACAGATGACAATTGACAATATACGGTACTGTCTCACTTCCGGTCCTGAAAGGACCTGTGTGCTTTCACAGAAACCACTACACAGCAAAAACGTAATATGAGGTTATGGTAGATAATTGACAACAATAAAAGTATGAAATAGCTCAAATATAAACAGATCTAAAGTAATTTTTGCATTCAAACAATGCTGTTTTTACTTGACATTTCACCTTGTGTGTTGTAATGTTTCCTGCTCAGTGACAAGATGTTCCCTGCCTTTGGATTTGGAGCTCAGGTTCCTCCCCAATGGCAGGTCAGTACTTGCCTCACATTGGGGTTGCTACAGGACAGTTAATTCAGTTGGTATTAACGCATGATTTTTCTTTTCAACCGATTTGCTGTTTCTTCTTTTCTAGGTTTCTCACCAGTTCCCTCTGAACTTCAACCCGTCTAACCCTTTCTGCTCCGGTAGGTTTCCACATACAAGCTCGGGCAGGTTTTGGTCTTCCATAGTTGTTCCATGTGTTTTCCCTAACCAAGAGATGATACCCCTGAACCGTGCCTGTGTAGGGGTGGCCGGGGTGGTGGAGGCCTACCGCGTGTGTCTGCCCCAGGTGAAGCTCTACGGCCCCACCAACTTCTCCCCCGTCATCAACCACGTGGCCTGCTTCGCCAAACAGGCCGTCCAGCAGACCACCGCATCGGTGAGCACGTTGCCGTAGACCGCAAAGGTCTAACTGTCATTGGGTTGGTTAGGCTTGTGTCTGAAACCCACTTGAGTTTTTCTATCACTGTAGTTTATATTACATAGCTACGCTTCCTTTACTATAAGTCGCAATGTGTGAGTTTTGAGCCACACGCTGGTTAGTAGGCAAGAGACCTTCAGAATTCCAGAAACTAAATCAGGATTCTGTCCACTAACTGGCTGTGCAACTGTCGATGGTACGATTATTGTGTACAAAGGGGGGTATGGGCTGGGCCGCATTTTTCTTTTGTAAAATATCTTACTACTATAATAGCAGGCCTGTCGCACCAGTTACTCATGTGTGCATGTGCCAAGCAGCCTGCAGCTCACACACAAAGACAGCACGCGCAAACGCATACATACACCGCAAGCGCACACATACACACCGCACACCCACGCGCATGCGCACAAACATGCATGGAAACGCAGGTACACATATTTTATTTGTATATTATATGCGTGATAGGGAGTGATTTTATTGAGAACATTACTACTAAACTACTAGAATACAGGTATGTTCCGGTTATTTTAAACTATGAGCCAGTTGGATGGTTGCACAATGCAACTTTAACATTCCAACTCTTTGCAGCAATACTTTGTGCTGCTCATCATCACCGACGGCGTGATCACGGACATGGACCAGACGCGCAACGCCATCGTCAACGCCTCCCGCCTCCCCATGTCCATCATCATCATCGGCGTGGGCGGAGCCGACTTCAGCGCCATGGAGTTCCTGGACGGGGACGACGGGCGGCTGCGCTCTCAGACCGGCGAGGCGGCCATGCGGGACATCGTCCAGTTTGTCCCCTTCAGGGACTTCCAGAATGTAAGTAGGCGAGACGATAGCTCTGAGGTTGTCACCGCATGGATCGTGCTTTGCTCGTAACCACCGGCCGATTGTTAGTTGAATTAAGTCTAAAAAAAAACATGGCGCTAAACGGCCCGACACTGTCCTGTCGCTTCTGGTCTCTGGTTCCGAATTCCGACCGATCCGTGGTCCCGGTGCACGCCCAGCTCACCTGTGTGCCCTGTGTATCCGTGTCTTTACAGGCGCCAAGCCAGGCTCTTGCCCAGAGCGTACTGGCCGAGCTCCCGCAGCAAGTGGCCACCTTCTTCAGCCTATTTGGGCTGAAGCCTCCCAAGGAGGCCAGTGCATCCTAGGGGGTACCTCGGTTCTTTAGAATTGTTTTATAACAACATCAACAAGAAACAAACCCTTAACCCGCTGCCTTGGCCGCTTGTCCTTAACCTTTGTGCATGAACCCTTTCTCCCTCCGTCCCTGCATGACTTTCTGTCCTCAAGCTCAGCAGCGTTTTTTGTACGTCTCCATGTGGATGCCACCCCCTTTCCCATTCAGAAGTCATTTTTGAGATGATTTTCTTTCATTGTTTAGAAGAGTGACCCTTGCCCTTGCCATTGCCCTGGTTATCTTTTCACTTTTGTATCTGCTCGAGGCCTTGTAAGATTTCATTAAAACATCAGTGACACTGTGACATACTGGCTTGGCTACCAACGTTTTTAAACATTTGTTAGGCTGCCTTTATAACCTGCATTATAAATGCAAGCATATATTAACCAGCAAAGTAAGAGTTTTTATAATACATTGTTATTTGGCGCCGCCAGTGATGTTGAAAAAATGGTCTCATTCAAAATCAAGGCAAGACTCATTTTTAGAGTTTCATGTTTAGAGGTAAACTGCAATACGCATACATGCATTGACATATGCAGGTACTTGGGGAGAGCCAGAGAGTGGCAGCTGAAACTGGACTGCGGTTTGACTACAGCATTCATTCATTCACTGCATGTAGACCGCCCACCCCTTCCTCAAGTTCATTAATTTACTCTGTTGCTGTTAAGTGCTTTTGGATATGTATTTCCGGTCTTCGGTGTACGATATCAAACCCCCCCGATGTGTCATGTCTCCTCCCTGATCCAGGCCCCCCCAGAGGCCCTGGCCCGGAGTGTGTTGGCTGAAGTCCCCGCGCAGGTGGTGGGCTTTTTCACCTCCATGGGCCTGAACCCACCCACCGACAACAACAGGAGCACCAACCCCACTCCGTCTCCTGTGGGGACGGTCTAATTGTGCATGATGAGGGAGGGTTACAGGGGGAACTCGCCACTAGTCAATGACCAGCACCTAAAGAAGTACCGTACGGACCGCAAGTCCCTGAGTCAGACCTTCCCCTGACCCCAAGAGGGTGGCTCTTCAAGGGCATCCGTACGCACATAGCGTAGCTCGTTCTGCAATCCTTCTGTGCCAAATATCGCCTGCCTGGCTCCCCTCTTACCCAGTGTGCACCAGTGAAAGTGACCAACCACACTCTTACACTCCGCACTGATGGATATGTTTGCTTTAGCCAATCAGCAAAGGGATTTTTCTCGCATGCATGTTTTATTCAATCTTATCCCCTGTGTATATATAGCATTATGTATTCAACATTTATCTTTATCACACAGCACAATTTTCTATTTTTTTAAATTATTTAGTTTTTAAGATTTCCTGTGTTCTGCGTCACAACTGTGCATGTATTAAACACCTGTAGGTCCATATATTGTCTTAAAGAATATGCATGTGTACGATTGGTCCATAGTCTATGGGGAGTTTTGCACAAAACATCTCATTTTATTATTCCCAAAGTATTGTTTAGTGTATCTTTTTTACGTCATTGGCCAATTCTTTAACAAGTTTTGTAATATTCTGAGGCTTTTGTTGTTACAGTGCCATTTCTTTGTGTTCTTTGACATGATTTGTATCTCAGGAATGTTTGAATCAAAATCCACAATCCACAATCCAATTATACTATGCTAGAAACTCATGACAGTATAATTTCCAAAGAAGGGAGGATTATTTCCAGAGAAGAGTAGCCTGAAAGCATCATCAAATCCATTGTTGTCCAAAATTTACTATCCACTCATTAACCCTAATTCAACATCACGTGTATTTCATTGTTGATCATGCATTTACAATTTTAACTAATGTGTATCTCCTGCATTATCTTTCATCGTTGACTGGATTATCATGTTATAAAATGACCCACCTGTTTATATTTACATTGTAATCATCGATGTTGAAATAAATGTAAGTATCACACCAACACTGCTTTTTTTCAGTTCAAGTTTAACTGAACTGGGCCCATCATCTTCTGTAATTTTTAGGACTTTGCATTGCTGCCTAGAGTGGGCCTTTACATACGAATACATGTCTAAATGCTAGTTCTCCAATAAGCATAAAAATGTGTATTTTATATATTATATGTTCTCAATGATAAGATCTATGTTTTATTATAGTTTTGTTTCAGAAACTAGACTTTTTGTAGATGTCCAGCTGTATTCGTGTTTTTCTGAGTTTTCAACTCTTATTTGCTGCTCCCTTCAGGAATAGTAGGAAATTACTCACTACATGGTAAAACGCTGCACAGCTGCCTATTGTATTTGGATATAAAAAAAGAAGACAGTTGGCACACATTGAATTATCCTAGTATATAGCATTGTGTAGTATCCTTTCAAACAATTGCTATTTTAACCTGCGTAAGGCAATAATTGACTTTTCCCCAATCGGCTTGCTGTAGGCCTAGAACTCGAAACCCAATGACAATAGACTCCTGAAAAGTTCGGAGGCGTTGGCCAAATATTGTACCTATGGTGTGATCCAGATGCCTCGGACACCAGCCTTCCGAGTTGACGTAATTTCCGTTCTCGGAGCACTTATAGGGCGTCGCGCCTGGGTTGTTGTTGTCACGCCAGGGTGTTGTTCTCCGGGGCTGCAGCTGGACCCTACTCGGTATTAAGGAAAACTTGGCTCTGTTCCCTTTGATGTGTTTTTTCTTGTGTTCCTCGTCGTATTTCACGTTTGACCGACAGGGCATTTTGTGAATTCCGCACATACTGGATACAACACAGAGTTACTGTTTCATTATTCTGTCACGTTTCTTTCTTTGTATCAGTCACAATGGCATCCTCAACCCCTTTGACCGAGGCCAACACTACCTTTACAATGGCGTTGTTCAAAAAGATCACGGAGGAAAAGAAGTCTGGCAATGTCTTCTACTCTCCTCTCAGCATCTCTTCGGCCCTGGCCATGGTGCTGCTGGGTGCACGGGGGAACACCGCCACACAAATGCTAGAGGTATACACGCACGCACGCAAGACCGATTGAGCTGGTGAAGACTTCAGACTCACCTAAGCTCTTCATCAGAACATTCTAAAACTGCCTTAGAAATGTACAAAGCAAGAGTTTTATTATGCCATACCTCTTCTAAAAAATATATCTTTACATATTTCTACAATTTCCCTTTATGTCATTTTCCTTAAGGCTACATTTCTTGCTGCTACTTACTGCGTTCTAGTTTGTGTTGTGTGAGGATTCAGGTGGCGGAATGCGGCTGTACATCATCTTGCTGGTGAACAGGGGAAGCGGCAATCTCTCCTCTCTCAGAGAGTGGTCTTATGTTGTGTTTCTCCCCCTCCCTCCCCTCCCCACACACATACTCTGTACGGTGTAGGCGCTGCAACATCAGAAGGGCGAAGAGGACATCAACGTCCTCTTCGGTTTCGTCCTCTTCGGGCTCAGCAGTTTCCAAACTGCTGAGCGAGCTGAACAAGCCAGACGTGCTGTACTCATAGGCGTCGATTACGCCGGGGACGCTGGGGACACGTCCCCACCAGATTTCGTCATGATTCATTTTGTACCCACCACTTGTAAAAGAAAAACAAAATCGAGTTGAATAATTATGGATTATTACACGGGTCTTTTCAATGCCGTGGAACGCTCCATTCACTCGCATGGGCTATTCACAACTTCCGGTGGTGAATTATATTTGATAATTCACCTTGCTAAGTATAATTGACCGCTGTCAAGGAAAACAAAAGACATTTTGCCTCTAATGACGTCTTTGGTACCACTCCGCAAGTAGTCCGGTAACTTTTCAAGCGACGTCGTTAACGTCTTTGGCGGACTATTTTTCTGCTGTTCAACACTACGAATGCTGGTAACAAATAAATTGTAAAAAGACACCATGTGAAGTTATTTTTTCGTTTTGGCAATTTGCCGTGTAATAAGCGGGATAATGTATAGAACGTCAGCGGTCATTATCGAAAATAAGCCCCACGAACAGGACACCTTCGCTGCGCGTGTCCAAACCAAACTGACGCCCATGAGTTCACCACTGCCATCTTGGCGCTGACGCCCACCACAACTCAACCTAATGGTTGCACATTGCAGGCTATGACTTGCAACAGCCAGCCCTCCATGCCTGGGAAACGTTATAGCGTCCGGTTGTGATTTGAGTGAGAGATGTGCAACATTTGAGAGAAGTTTATATTTCCTTGCATAACAAGCTTCAGGTGTCCGTGTAAAAGGGGATAAATATGTTTGGTGAACAGAGAATTGATCTCCAAACATCTAAGAAACATACAATTGCTACTTTGTCCAAGTTGACACAGTTTGCTTGACACATTTTGTTAAAATATCAGTCTCTTTTATTTCAGAGCTATTGTCAAAATGGTCATAGTGTGCGTAAGAACCGTTAGAAGTCTTGCCACATACAGTATATGTGTATACTGACAGAGCACCATAATAATTGGGAAGGACACACCCTTAGATCCCCACGAAGAGGAGCTGCAGCGTGACAGGCGGGTGTGACCTCAACCGGGCTTGGCCGTGTTGCAACACAGAGCACACCCCCTAAAAAATGTCTCGATTGTGCTGATGCATCACATTTATGAATTATCAATTTAAAATCAGGCCAACGTTCATCATCCTTGTGATTAGAAAGAGAAATACGGCAAGCCAAACCTTAGATTAGATTTCATGGACCGGAGTGTGCAATGTCAAGACTAGTCAAGTCAAATATGTTTGACCTGTGTTTAGTTATAGTTACATACTGCAGGCCATATATGTATGAAACCCTTTAACCTTAGCAATCAAAAGAGGAGGAGAAACTCCTTTGAATGGCAATGCAGGACGCAGGCTACCTTGATCGCATACTATGGATCAAATAAGCAGAGGACAGTACACACATATTTCTTCTGTACAGTTTTTCTTTGGACCAACAACCCGACCATTTGCAATCTCTAAAAAACTAACATTTCCGTTTGTTTTTTTGTAGCCACTTCCCATTAGCTTATATCATTATTAATGTTATAAATTATAAATATGTATTATGAATGCATAACCCTGCTTGTCTTTGTTTTACCCTCAGAATGACACTAAGAAAGGGAAGATGATGTACCTGAAAGCAACGTTCCCTCTTGCCTTCATCCCTGAGGCCAATTGCCAGGTAGCATTGTACTATTTAAACTATCAGTGGTTACTCGGAATTTTCTGAGTCAAATCAGATCTGCAATCAAACTCGTCGGAATTGTAGCCAACTTATTCCTGTCGGGTTTTAATTAGGATCCTGCCCATAATGCGGTCCGATAATGAACACGGGGCTCATGTATAGGCTGGTGGATAATCCACTATATGAGCCCCGTGTTCACGATCTGATTGCATTTATTGAGACCGAAAGAATACACAGCGCTGTGTCGCCACACTGACTGCGCTGCTAGAGAAAATGTAGCAATAATGTAAGGGGAGACAGCCGCTTCCCTCTGCGAGATTCTGTCTAGCAAACAAAGTTACAATGAATCAATCGCCACATGGACAGTGTCTAAATAAAGTTACTCTTTATTATTATTATCATTAGAGCTATGATGCAAATGGTGAATATTAAGCCTGCGGTGGCATCTGTACGCGCAGTTTGCAATTTATTTTCAGCACCAGCTGCCGCTGCAGAAGAATAATAAAAAGCCACAATAAATGTGTCGATTCATGCATATGGTCTAAAACGTCTACACTATAGGTTGGGTCTTTCACTGAGATCAAATCAAAAAAAACTCTTTGAAAATACACAAAGTAGCGCTAACCTTCTCTCTCACTCTCTCTCCTTTCGGCACGGCACCATAGGCGCCTGAACCTATGAGGCCGCGGCCAATGGCCACCCCACTTTTCATGAAAAAGAATAAAAATATATATATTTTTGTTTTTTTTAGCTTGTATTGATGAACTATTTCGTTTCTTAGTAATGTTTTGGCCTAATATTGTTACTATACAAACGAACAGAGCTTCGCCTCCCCACGACCTTATATTGATTGAGTCTAAAACGTTCTCAACGATTCAGCCAATGAGAGTACTACCGCAGGTAGCAATCGCGTTGCCATGAACCAAGGGTAAACAAATGATAAGGCACCGCCACACAAGTTAACTAATGATCGCTGTAGGCTTTAACATCATGCAAGCACTTTATGTTTTATTTATATTTTTTTCTACATCACAATTGCATGCTTTTATAAACTATTGTGTTTACCTACATTTACGAGTCTTGTTTGGTCTAGTAGGGAATTCGCACAATGGCGCTGCTGCTTGCTACTGCTGGTTCACACTACACGATTTCAGCCCGATTTGTCCCGATTCGTTTGTTGCAGACATGTGAAATAAATAAATAATAAGTAGGTTAACATATTGACTAGAAAAACGGCAAACTGACTAATTATATTTTTCTATAATCTCCCTGCTTCTGAAATCTCCGCCCAGCGCTCGTCCGCTGGTTTTCCATAAGCATTCCACTGTGCGATCATCCCTGCTGCATATGCCCTCACACATTGTTGAAATCATATGCTGGATGCTTTATTCTTTCTATGTGGCTTTTATTTAATGATCGGGCTATAATAAGACCACGTTGGCTATGTTCGCTGACAACAGGGGACATTTCATAGCTGTTGGACATTTTAATGAGCCGACAGACTTTTGGTCGGGACGCGGAACACGCAACTCAAAATCGGGATGACATTACAGCTCATCCGCGCATCTCTACTAACTAGACTTCACTGCACTACGACCGCCATCATAATACCTAGTATATGGCATTATATGGCCTAGCATGATTCATTGTTTACTTTGCGGTGACGACACATTATTTGGATCACAACGGTGCTGCATCGCGCCACTTCCTATTGGTTCTAGGGGCGGCAATTGACGCGCGTGAAATGCGCACCGCGGCGCTTCGGCGCCGGCTTGTGACCGGCTTTAAGCTGCTTTCACACCGCCGCCTCCATTCATTTCAATGAGGGAAGGGTGGCAGAGGGGAGGCGGTTGCAAAAGCGGCTGAAAACCAGGAAGCGGTTGCCGCCCACGTGAAAGCGCACAGATTTCGCCTTACCGCTCAGCTTTCCCCGTGTTGAAACTTCCGCCGGCAGCCGCCCGGCGGCATCAGCGATAGCATTAGCAACAGCAGCCGCTTTTGAAAACGCCTGGCCCTTCACACCGCCGCGCTGTACCCCCCGGTGTGCAAGCACCTTTAGGATGATGAGGTGTCACGCGATGTTCGACAAATGCACTTGCATTTGGTCCCCCACCATTGAAATCATTCCGGCGCCACTGCACGGCACCAGCTGTCTCTTCGGAGTCAGTCATATATATTGTATTGTTTGTTTATATGTAGGCCTATTTATAAATGTCGCCACACTTTTGACGTCTTCTGAGACATGGTTATAGGCTATGGTAACATTTGCTATAGTAAAACCACCACCTTCCGTGCACCAACCGTTCTGGTTTCAACTTTCAGCACACGTCGTGCCGCATCAGTCCTTATAAAATATATAATTATAATTATTATCCATAAATAGTATTCCTGTCCATTTGAATGTTTTCTCTTTTTAGTTTTATTAATGCACACTTCACTCACTGACGAAAAAAAAAAAAATAATAATAATAATAATAATAATAATAAAATAAAGGAAGACTGCGGGGTTTCCCGACTGATGATTCGAATCATCGACTTTCAGGGGACAGCCCTAACTGATTCCATATATTTTATTTCAATAAAAATTAATAATATGTAAATGTATGATATCCAAGCATTTTTATATCTTACTATTTTTATATCTTGAGAAATGCTATAAGCAGTTTCCTTTGGGATTAATACCGTACTCTGAATGTGTTGGTAAAGATCCTGGAGCTGCCCTATGAAGGCAAAGAGCTCAGCATGCTGATCTGCCTGCCTGAGGAAACTGAGGACGGCACAACCGGCCTGGAGAAGGTAGGAACAGTGCAGAGAGGTACACGGAGTAAAAAGAACGACCAGTATTAAATTGCCAGTGAACTGTAATTTCCTCGTTACCCGGAGAAAAACATCTCCCTCCCCCTTCCCCTTCCTAGTCGAACTGAGAGCCAATCATCTTTTTCAATGTCATAGTGTTTTGAATTCGAGCTAAAGCAGGTGGTTCACTTGCAATGGAATCAGACCCCACACGCTAAAATTGAGATCGACCATCGCCCCCAATTGTCTTCCTTCAGCTGGAAGCGACGCTGACCTGCAAGACCTTCATGGAATGGACCCGGCCAGACATGATGGACCAGACTGAAGTCACTGTGGGCCTGCCGCGATTCAAGATGACGCAGACCTACGACATGAAAGACCTGCTGGTCAGCATGGGCATGGTGGACGCATTTGACCCGGGCCTCACTGACTTCTCTGGTAGGGACCACACAGCCGGATCACGCGATCCAATTGTATTATATATCTTAAAAATACACTATTGGAAGGGACCATATTACTTTCTATAAAAAATACTCTGAGCACTATATATATATATATATATATATATATATATACAGTGGGGCAAAAAAGTATTTAGTCGGCCACCAATTGTGCAAGTTCTCCCACTTAAAAAGATGAAAGGCCTGTAATTTTCATCATAGGTATACCTCAGCTATGAGAGACAAAATAAAAAAAAATAAATCTAGAAAATCATATTGTCTGATTTTTAAAGAATTTATTTGCAAATTATGGTGGAAAATAAGTATTTGGTCAATAACAAAAGGTCATCTCAATACTTTGTTACATGCCATTTGTTGGCAGTGACAGAGGTCAAACGTTTTCTGTAAGTCTTTACAAGGTTTTCACACACTGCTGCTGGTATTTTGGCCCATTCCTCCATGCAGATCTCCTCTAGAGCAGTGATGTTTTTGGGCCTTCGCTGGGCAACACGGACTTTCAACTCCTTCCAAAGATTTTCTATGGGGTTGAGATCTGGAGACTGGCTAGGCCACTCCAGGACCTTGAAATGCTTCTTACGAAGCCACTCCTTCGTTGCCCGGGCGGTGTGTTTGGGGTCATTGTCATGCTGAAAGACCCAGCCACGTTTCATCTTCAGTGCCCTTGCTGATGGAAGGAGGTTTTCACTCAAAATCTCACGATACATGGCCCCATTCATTCTTTCCGTCACACGGATCAGACTTCCTGGTCCCTTGGCAGAAAAACAGCCCCAAAGCATGATGTTTCCACCCCCATGCTTCACTGTAGGTATGGTGTTCTTTGGATGCAACTCAGCATTCTTTCTCCTCCAAACACGACGAGTTGAGTTTTTACCAAAAAGTTCTATTTTGGTTTCATCTGACCATATGACATTCTCCCAATCCTGTTCTGGATCATCCAAATGCTCTCTAGCAAACTTCAAACGGGCCCGGACATGCACTGGCTTTAACAGGGGGACACGTCTGGCACTGCAGGATTTGAGTCCCTGGCGGCGTAGTGTGTTAGTGATGGTAGCCTTTGTTACTTTGGTCCTTCACTAGGTCCCCCCGTGTGGTTCTGGGATTTTTGTTCACCGTTCTTGTGATCATTTTGACCCCACAGGGTGAGATCTTGCGTGGAGCCCCAGATCGAGGGAGATTATCAGTGGTCTTGTATGTATTCCATTTCCTAATAATTGCTCCCACAGTTGATTTCTTCACACCAAGCTGCATACCTTTTGCAGATTCAGACTTCCCAGCCTGGTGCAGGTCTACAATTGTGTTTCTGGTGTCCTTTGACAGCTCTTTGGTCTTGGCCATAGTGGAGTTTGGAGTGTGACTGTTTGAGGTTGTGGACAGGTGTGTTTTATACTGATAAGGAGTTCAAACAGGTGCCATTAATACAGGCAACGAGTGGAGGACAGAGGAGCCTCTTAAAGAAGAAGTTACAGGTCTGTGACAGCCAGAAATCTTGCTGGTTTGTAGGTGACCAAATACTTATTTTCCACCATAATTTGCAAATAAATTCTTAAAAAATCAGACAATGTGATTTTCTGGATTTTTTTTTTCATTTTGTCTCTCATAGTTGAGGTTTACCTATGATGAAAATTACAGGCCTCTCTCGTCTTTGTAAGTGGGAGAACTTGCACAATTGGTGGCTGACTAAATACTTTTTTGCCCCACTGTATATATAACTTAACAATAAATACGACAATAGACACATTTAACTATATTAAAGTTGTGTTAAAAAACCACGACGACGACGACGACACGTGCGTGTGAGAGCCTCCGATGTGAAGTGCATAGCGCTTGCCTACATTCATTAAGTGTTCCCTTGTCTCTTAAACCGGAGGAGACCTGCCTTGATTAGACCGGAGTGTTGCTGCAAAGCTTTGAAATGTACTTGTTTTTAGCATTGGGGTAACTCATGTTGGTGGTATGCATTTGTAACCAGGGTGTAACGACGTGTTTTAGTTTTGTTGAAATGTCACCAAATGCTGATTAATATGAAGCCAGTATGTGTTTAAGTTATGTTCAAGGTACCTTTTTGTAACCTGTTCCAACTCCTATGTTAATGTGTTTATTATACCTGCATTGTCGCTTTAAGAAAAGACCGTGTTTAGTGACGTATATGCAGCGCCAAGCTCAGAATGCTGTTATCTATCTGAGCGGTATGTTGTTGTATTTGTCGTCATATTTGAGCATGTAAATCGTTTTGTAGACAATGAAAATGTTTAATGTGTAACTTAATGTGTTATGAATTAAGTATGTGAACATGCTACAGCGCTGTTATATCAGCTAACGCTTTGCAAATGCACTTTTTGTGGGTTTTATTGTATACATATGCGTCAGAGTACTACAGGGTTTCCCCGTGTGTTTGTTTGCTAGGAGGGAATGTGGTCCTGTCTACGACCGTTTACATGCAGTGACACGTTTTTCTTTGGCTCATGCAGGTATGAATGTTTTATCTGTTTTGTGTATATTATCTATGCTGGTCATGTTTATGTTCGTGGGAGTGCAGTCAATTGCATTCATTATGCTATTTTGTTTATTTTCATGTTATTGTTATATATTGTCGGAATGCTGTTGTCTATCTGAGTGGAGGAGGGAATGTGGTTCTGTCTACGACCGTTTACATGCAGTGACACGTTTTTCTTTGGCTCATGCAGATATCAATAAATGAGAAAAGCCATCCTCCATTGTTGTCCAGCCGTCCTTCCACCCATCCAGCGCATTCACCCCGAACACAACGCAGACCATTATATCCGTTAACGGATGTGCGCCCATTCATGAACAGTAGCAGTGCGGGCACACCCGTTACACATTCACATACTTGTTGTACAATATTGTTGTGTCAACACTGAGTGGAACCATGGATTGGTATGAGACACTAGCCTTGCGCTGTACACCCCCGGTTTGTCACTCTCCAGCCTTAGGTCACCCATATGTAGGCCCGTTCTAAGCTGCTTTAAGTCCTCCACATAAACTCCTTTAATGCAGTAGTCCAGTCAGTAATGCAGTTGACTTTTCTCTCACATGCTAGGTGATGTCATTAACCGTGAGAAACCTTTATTTTAAGTGTGTGAATTTGTGTTTGGCTTAGACTAAACAAACGTACAAAAAAATATGAAACACATTTTTGGTGGTTAATTGTTTCTTTGATCTTATTCCCCATAATAAATTGTTTTTTTTTAATACACTCGAATATGCAACATTTTGATAACTAATAAGAAAAACTTTCTGTAACATTTTGATTTTTGTATTGAGTAGGAAATAAGTAATAATCATTATGATCAAGCTACGAAAAACAAATCAATATTCAGACCAAGGCTGAGTAATTATTACTAATCCCTTAGTTGGAGAGAGCTAGTAGAGTGTCTGTATGAATAACTTGAGGATTTAGGATAAACCTGGCAACCCTCTACGTCACATAAAAACCGTATCTCATTTCCGGGTTTCAGGTTCAACCATCAACATGCTTACACCGAAACTAGAAGACACTCTCACAAAACTTTATGAAAGTCTCCGTAAATGTAAATTTAATCATAGCTTAAAATGAAGTTTATAGAAAAGGAAAACAATCGGACATTCATCTAGCGTCCACTACTTCGCACTGCTGCTTCGAGTTCAATTTGAACCATAAATCGTATAACCTGCTGTAAAGATGGAAAGGTATACATCATGGATTACAAAGAAACATTTCCTTTTCCCCGCTTCTTTTATTATACGACTCGCTTTGGTAATTTATGGCGACTACCAGGACAGAACCATGGAGGTGAAATACACCGACATCGACTATCACGTGTTTACGGATGCTGCGAGGTTCATCACTCAGGTATCCTCATCAACATTAGCAGACTTTTCATCGCTCATCTTGTATACCGGTAGGTGTGGTTGTAGTGTATCGGTTATGCTTCATGTGACTTGGAAAAGTCATTATTTTCAGATGCAAGGTACCAAAGGGGTTTGATCTATCAAATGTTTGAATTTGATTTGACATGGACTGTGCAAATCAACACAGTTCCAATAGGGGTATTGATCATTTTCAACTGTCTGATTTTATTAAATGATGTATTAAAATAGAACCAAAATTGAATCATAGAACCACAATACATGACCGATATGGAAATACAATAAAATACACCTAATAACGCAATACAGTTTTCATCATAAAACCACAATACAATACAGGTATGGCAATTCATCAAATACAAATACCACAATACACCGATAAACATACATCATACATCAAACGTAGTTACGAGTACAATAATGACATAGTTGATAATGGCTTTTGCTGTACATAATGTGTTTGTGTCGTGCTCGGTGCTGCTGTTGTGTTTTTCACACAGGGCGAGACGCCATACAACAGATCAACATACCGTTACACTCCTGTCCTGGCCTGGATTCTCACTCCCAACATCTACCTGAACTTCACGTTCGGGAAGATTCTCTTCGTCCTCTGTGATGTGCTGACAGGCTTGCTCATCTACCAGTACCTCTGCCTGCGGGGGATCAGCTCAGAGGTCCGTTTAAATAAGAGTTGTTCAGATAACGATACCAGTATCAGAAATGACTCGATACATAACCCTTCAATAAGAAAAAGTGCTATTAGTAGTTACTGCTCGATGCTGTAGTGGTATATACTGGGTATCGGCCGATACTCAAGTTCAGGAATCTGAACTAAAAAAGAGTATCAGAACATCTGTAATTTAAATGAGTTTGCCGTGGTCAAGCAGGGTGATTTTTGTGTAGTACGCTACTTTACACCGCCAACGACACAAAGGGCTTTCACTAGAAGAATCATGATGAATGATGAGAAGAATGTCATCAATCAGGATATTTCTGAATAACCAACAACCAACTCTTTGTTGTTTTACTTTTGATCTGTGACCAGGTTGCATGTCGTGTCTGCTCCCTGTGGCTTCTCAACCCCTTGCCCATTGGTGTCTCCAGCCGGGGCAATGCCGAGTCCATCCTGACGGCCCTAGTGCTGTGCACACTGCTGTGTCTAGAAGGTGGGTTGGACTCAGAGACAACCTGTTGTTGACTTGCATACTGTAAATGGAAGACATGGTTGAGTTCACACCATCAAAGTCGAAGTGTTTACACCAAATACACAGTATAACCTATGGTGGGTAGAGTACTGAAAAACTATACTCAAGTAAAAGTACAATTACTTCCTTCAAAATCTACTTACTAAAAGTAAATGTTCCAATTGGAAAACCTACTTGAGTAAGAGTAAAAAAGTACTTTGTTACAAAGCTACTCAAATTACAAGTTACTTCACATTTTTGTACTGCAGTGCTTGGATCAGTGAAAAAGACATAACGTGTGTGTGTGTGTGTGTGTGAGTGTGTGAGTGAGTGAATGAGAGAGAGAAAGATGTACTCTTAAAACATTTCTTCATTGTGTGTATTGTTCATTAAACATATATACAACAATACATACAACAAAATTAATTTCATGTCATTTCAAACAAATTGACACACTAAAAATTTAAATAGATTTCAGCTCTGTGCATATGCCAAAGGCAAGAGCTTTGTAGGAACACTGCCCAGGATGGATTGGTTAGCTGATGGGCCAATCAGATTTGTCTTGACGCGATTGCTATTCAGCCTACGTCAGCATGCACGCACACTCACAGCCAGACACAACAACGATGAACAAGTTCTAGAGTGGTCTGCAGAATACATACATTGTGTAGGAGTTCTGATGAATATGAACAATGAATTGTGATGTACATTGATAATGCTGGACTAGTTTTACCAAGGGATGTCCAGTATAAATATAGCCTACATCTTGCTAGATGTAGGAATTATTTTTGGATGTACTGGATTGTTTTGGAATATTTAAGGAGTATATATATTAAGTATAATAGTACTGTCCATTGTAACTTGTACTTACATTAAAGTAAAAGTAGATAAAACTATACCTACTGCTATACAATGCTGCCCTAGTGTGCGTTTATTGGGCCTTTCAGCACAGTGTACCAAAATGAATCCCTTGTATCATTGTTTTTACGGCTTACTTAAAAACGAAGAAAATGAAATTCTGATATAGACTGGGTTAATATAATGTATTTCTATGTCAATAGATACTGACTCTTATTTCTATTCATATTTCTATTTATTTTTCCTGATCCTTAAAAAGCGTCCATTTTTGTTTTAAAGGCCGTCGTCTGACGTGGGCAGCAGCGCTGTATGGCCTGTCGGTCCACATGAAGATCTACCCGGTCACATACGCTCTGCCCATCGCCCTGGCCCTCCGCACGCAGGTGACCCCTGGAGGCCAGACGGAGGCAGTGCACCCGCAGCGCCGGTGGTGGGGGAGCAGTCTGTGGGGGTTCCTCCGTAGCTTCCTGAACGGAGAGCTGCTGCTGTTTGCTGTGGTGGCAGCCATCGTGTTCTTTGGGCTTGGCGCACTCTTCTATCACATGTGGGTCACCTTCTTAAATAGATATATGAAATTTGAGTTTGGTTGGAATAGTATTTAGTATCCAAATAGGGTTTAGCGTCTCAGACCCTTGTAGTGTATTGAAACAGAGTGGCACATTTTATAGACAACATCACAACATTATCATGCTCCTAAACAACGGTACTAAAAAATAAACACAAATAGGTCTTGAACGAGTTCTCTCTAGAGTTGTCAGTCCATTCTGGTCTAACATGGTGTACACTGTAGAAGAGTTCTCTATGAAGATGTAAAGGGCTCATTCCTAGGCTAGAAAAACACATCCATTTATATTTTCATGCGATAATTAAAACAATCATGAATATTATATTCAATTTCTGCCAAGTCTGTTCAGCTGTATGCCACAAGAACCTTTTTAAGTCTGAATTTAATGAAACATGAAGGGTCACCTCAGACACCTTCAGTGGTAAGATCAACATCCTCCCCTGTCTGTCTCGTCCCTTTATGTTAAGGTACGGCTGGGAGTTCCTCTATGAGACCTACCTCTACCACCTGACCAGGAGGGACATCAGGCACAACTTCTCCCCGTACTTTTACATGCTCTATCTCACTGCAGGTTGGTATCCTCCCATCCATCTAGCCATCACTCAACTCCAAAGCAGCACTAGTTATCATGCAACGAAACTGAAAAATAAGTATATTTTTTATTTGAATATACCACTTATAGCAGGGAACTGAAAAATAAGTATATTTTTTATTTGAATATACCACTTATAGCAGGGAACTTCCATATTTTTCATAATATGGTAACGGGATTGTTGTTGTTTATAATCCCCTACTACTGCATTGCCAAGGACTTGAAAACTAAATCGTTTTCCCTGCCTAAGCAACCTTTCTAGGTCTAGCCTCTCACGTGGTGCTTCTCTCTGCTCTGTTATGTCTATGTAGACCTTGTATTTGTATCGTCTATTATATTGTCTTTTTTCTGGAACTTTGATCCGGGAATAAAGTAATTCTTCATTCTGCATGCAGACAGTGAGTGGAGCCAGTGGCTGGGCCTGGCAGCCTTCGTGCCCCAGCTAGCGCTGCTCCTGCTGGTGTCCTGGGCCTATCACCGGGACCTGGCACTCTGCTGCTTCCTGCACACGGCCATCTTTGTTTCCTTCAACAAAGTCTGCACCTCGCAGGTACAGAGCGCAAATGCACAGAACACAAAGTGTACCAAACAAAGGGCAAAGCGACAACCAAATGTCCCTTTATGTCGTCCTATGTTGTGACAATAAACATTACTCTATTACGGTAGGATGATTTTAAAATATGGTTGAGGTGGTATACAAAAAATACATTTTTTTGGTTTAATTCATTTCTTTGGACAATTCTACACAAATTTGTAACAGAAATGTTGTTATAGATATTCAAAGAAGGTTCGTAGAAAGTAGCCTAATCCAAACATTCATCCTAAACAATCTCTAATGTGTAAAGTTGGGCTGCATTTGTGGGCTGATGGTCCAACCTTGTTTCTCCATTACTTCCTGTGAGGGTGCCGGTGCTTAATTGGCTGTGTTTCTGTCCTTGTTTTTCCAGTATTTCCTGTGGTACCTGTGCTTGCTGCCACTGGTGATCCCTAACCTGACTCTTTCAACATGGCAAGGAGTGGCCCTGCTGGCTCTCTGGTTCACCGGACAGGTAACATGAACTTTTTCCCATTAAAGACCAAAAAAATATGTGGATATTTTTTTATCCTTTTCTACATTTGGATCAATGTAATTATTATTTCACGTGACAATGTTTTCTGAATTGCAAAGCTATTGATGTCAATTTTTTTTACTTATCTTTTTTCGGTGCACTCATACTGTGTTTTTCTGTATCAAATTGTATCAACTCCTCCGTGTTTCAGTCACGCAGTCAAAGTTAAACGTGTTCTCTCCCTTTGCAAGGGTGCTTGGTTGGGCCCCGCCTACTTCCTGGAGTTCAAAGGTCACAACACATTCCTGGCCATCTGGTTGGCCGGACTGCTCTTCCTAGTCATCAACTGCTTCATCTTAGTTCAGATCGTAGTCCATTACAGACCTGTAGCACGGGCCGCACAAGGGCAAAAAGACAAGTGATGCTCCCGGAGATTTGTATATCGTATGTGTCTGTCTGTGGGGGGAGGGGCAGGGGGGGGGACATTTTCACATTCCCAAAGTATGAACAATAAATAAAAAAGGGGAGGTTTTGGGAGAATATTTTTATTTAATGAACATAAGACTGGAATCCAACAAACACTTTGTATCTCTCCTTAGAGGTGTGTTGTCAATTTGCTGATCGTATTCAGTGCTATAAATAGACTTTAAACCATTTGGAACCTAATCAACATTAAAAGCTAGGGTAGGCAATTTGGGGAAACCAGTGAGAGTAAGCTACATTTAAAACGTATCCAAGCATTCTAATTAGTGTGATATACACTTGAGTTTATGTGTTGACGAAGGCCTTTGGTTTATTTAGCTTTGGTGATGTGTGTGCGTGCTTGCCTGTTCAGGTATAAGAGTAATTGCAATTTTAGGAAGTAACGCAACTGAATAAAACGCTACAATACAGCACTTACAAAAGCAAGGTACAAAATGTGTAAGATACTTTCCGTATGTCCACAGGTTTTCTACTCCGTCTAAAACACAGTATCAAGGCCTTGTTAGTGACTGTATGTGAATCTGTTTAATTCATCCCCAATACACTATCTTAATACACACAGAATTATGAAGTTTTATATCTATTCCTCCTTTTCCTGAAATATATTCTCCATAATATTTCTATACCTCCCTAGTCTCGATTTTTTTGTATAAAGAGGTATAGTAAAATGGAGAGAAAATATTTTAGGGGAAAAAGAAGGTATAGAAAAATGGAGAGAACAATCAATTAGAAAAAAGGAATAGAAAAATGATGTAGAGAATATATTTTTGGGGAAAAGGAGGTAGCATATAGAAAATAGATGGAGAGAATAAAAAATGTAGAAAAGGTTGAGAAAACTGGAGAGAAAAGAAAATGTAGAAAAAGGATGGAGGGAATAAAAAATGTAGAAAAAGGAGGTATAGAAAATTGATGGAGAATAAAAAATGTAGAAAAGGAGGTATAGAAAAAGATGGAGAGAATATATTTTGGGGAAAAGGAGTTATAGAAGGAGAATAGAAAAAGGAGGTATAGGAAAAGATAGAGAATAAAAATCGAGAAAAAGGAGGTATAGAAAAATGATAGAGAATGCAAATATTTTTTAAATTAATATATTTATGGATTTATATTACATTTATTTAAACAAGACATATTTGTGTGGATCAGAAATGTGTTTGTGAAACTTATTTTTGTTTATGGATTTATTTTACATTTATACATACCGATATCCATTTGTGTGTGCATTGAAATGTATTTGTGAGAAGATAGTAATTTATATATAAATCACAAAATACATTTGTGAATCCTTCTCTGTGCATTCATTATTAATGAGACTGTTCCATACGGCTGCGGTGGGGGATGCTAAGGAGCAAGGCATCCTCAGTTGTCTGTCTCACGTATGTGTTCTATTGATATGGCTTGTTTTTAACCTTTCAATTTATCGGTTAATATTGCTGTATACACTTGACTGTAATGGGTAAATTTGTCATTTTACCACAGGGTAGAACGTTTAAAGGCTGTGTTGCAGGGTTAATTTTCCAACGAATTTGTGCAATTTGCTTGTTGGTAATACAGATTTAAACTGTTATCCATTGTATTTAATGTTGGTAGGTATCACAAAACGGAATGTAATATGAAAAAGTAGGTACTATTTTAGCGGTTTGCTATTGATTCTTATTTCCCCCAGAATGCACTGCATGACGTCACGTTGGGGAGATACGGACCAAAGCCGCATTGAGACCCTTGAGAGTAGAGACTAGTAAGAGTATTCAGCAGATTATACAGATACATAGATAAATACATAGACATTATATATAGTTAGTATATGCTACACGTGAACCTCCTAAGATGGCGCAATTTGATTGGTTCGCTATCTCAGGATATTGGGCAATATCCCATGATTGACATCAAACTCGATATTGTTTTCATAGCAAAATGTCCGCTAATAAGGTATGTGAATTGACCTTGATATGAAGCGTCCGTAGCGCAATATAATATAACATTAGTTTTTTAAAGAGATAAGGAGCTCTCCTCTCCTCTCCATTTATATGCTTTATAACAACAGGAGCACCAACCCCACTCCGGCTCCCGTGGGGACGGTCTAATTGTGCATGATGAGGGAGGGTTACAGGGGGAACTCGCCATTAGTCAATGACCAGTACCTAAAGAAGTACCGTATGGACCGCAAGTCCCTGAGCCAGACCTTCCCCTGACTCCAAGAGGGTGGCTCTTCAAGGGTATCCGTACTCACATAACGTTGTTATCCCCTGTGTATATATAGCATTATGTATTCAACATTTATCCTTGTCACACAGCATAATTTTCTATTTTTTTATTATTCTTTATTTTTGAAGATTTTCTGTGTTCTACGTCACAACTGCATGTATTAAACACATGTAGGTCCATATAATTGTCTTATAGAATAAAAAATGTAACATGTCGATGATTGATTATCTATATTTTATATATAAAGGTCTACTCAGGAAGTAAACTTGTTGTAATCTGAATAGACGTGGTTGTATTAGTGGTTTTCTGAGTTTTCGAGTTATTTGCTGCTCCCTTCATGATTAGCATGAAGGCAGTTGGCAATCTATAGTCCTAGTATAAAGCATTGTGTAGTATCCTTTCAAACAATTGCTATTTAAACCTGCGTAGGTAATAACGATGCATTTTTTCCAATCGGCTTGCCGTAGAACTCGAAACCCACTGACAATTCAGGAAATACTCCTGACAGGTTCTTTGGCGTTGGCCAAAAATTGCATAGGCTTGAGCAAAAGGTTGTGGGCGTTTCTGAATACCATCGACATTATCGACATTAGACTCTTCTCTTACCTTTACTGCTCGCTTGTCAAGGACAGGAACACAGTACGTAAGTAGTTTATATGACGTTGAAAGACTAACTCTCATGGCTTTAACTCTTTTTAAGTTAGTGTTATTTATTTATAAGTATATTTAGGTCGATTTATTATGTCTTATTAGGATTGTGTAAAGTAAGTGTGTAAGTGTGTCGCAGTTTGGATGCATGACAAATAACAACGTTACATTCGAATAGGTAGCACTTCCTGACATGTGAAATACTAAAGTAATAGGAGTTTTAAGCATTTACTTTACAATGTCGCAAATTGAAATGACCGCTGTATCAGCTGCTGTTTGTTACAAGGGCTATGTAAATGGTGGTATTAAGGAAAACTTCGCTCTGTTCACTTGTATGTGTTTTTTCTTGTGTTCCTCGTCCTATTTCATGTTTCACCGGCAGGGCATTTCGTGAATTCCGGACCTAGTGGATACAACACAGTTACTGTTTCATTATTCTCTCACGTTTCTTTCTTTGTATCAGACACAATGGCATCCTCAACCCCTTTGACCGAGGCCAACACCACCTTTACCCTGGCGTTGTTCAAAAAGATCACGGAGGAAAACAAGACTGGCAATGTCTTCTACTCTCCTCTCAGCATCTCTTCGGCCCTGGCCATGGTGCTGCTGGGTGCACGGGGGAACACCTCCACACAGATGTCAGAGGTATACACGCACGCACACGCACACCTAATATGTGAAAGTATGTAGCATAATTATTTTGTATGCACCATTTGAAGTTGATGTATTTGGGAAAATGATGTTGAGTTCACATGTTACCAATTACACAGTAAATGTATGGGTTTATTCCATAGGTTAAGTGTAATTAAGTTGGTAAAGGCATATCGAAACAATCTTGTTGGACTAATAGTATACAGAGATAACAAAGTATAGAGAAATAAATGAAATGATATGCATCATATTTCCCTTATTAGGTTGGAACCATTCTTTTAGAAATCATCGTTTTAGGATACTATCAATGTGTTATCAATGTGTTATCAAAGTGAACCAAAGCATAACCTTCAGTGTTACCACTGAAGGTTACGTATCCTGCTCACTATCTCACTATCTCTATCTATCTCGTCTCATGATCTCATGACCCGCCCTTTTTTTGCAATCCTATTCAGCCTTTTTCAGTATGAATCATTGTAGGTTTTTCTCACAGTCAGCACAATGCTGACTGTTCTGTGATCCCCACTCCCTTTTCATATGTTATGTTACTATAGCAACAACACACACACACACACACACACACACACACACACACACACACACACACACACACACACCAGATGTTTAATGCCAATAAACCAATAAACCTACTACAAACCGTAGTAGTTGTATCCATACAGACAACTGCCCATCCCTCTTTTCGGCTCTTTCACAATATGTCTGTGTATGTTACGGTTTTCCGTAGGATTTAAGTTTTACGGTTTATAGGTGATGCAAGCTCTTGGTGGTTAGTGAGGTTCACCCCTTCACTGTAAGCAGCATGTTTAACAGCACATTAAAGAAGTATTCATGCAGTTAATTCAACTTGTTAACTAAGCTCAGGTGTCTTGCGCAACCGTGGGGTTAGACCTTGGTGTATGAACAAGTGTTCTCTTTCTAGTTGGTTGTTATCAAGAGCTTGCCTCTCCTTATCTTCCGTTGACGGTAGTAAAAGAAGTCATGTGTGCCTTAATGTAAATGTGTAAAAAAAGAAAAGATCGACTGACAGAGAAAGGTATGCAATGAGTGATGAATGCAAGGAGGGGCTTTGAGTCACCGGAGTCCTCCCGAGGAGTTGAATGGAGTAAAACCCAGTGACCTACTTTGGTCCTTAACCTGTCCACCAACATTGAGGGTTGAGCATACCGCGGCCTATTGACATTGGAGTTTCTTTTTTTTCACATGCATGGGTGCTTGCAAATACTCACTAGCAACCGTGCACACACACACACACACACACACACCGTGTGCACACAGCTGACCTCCCCAGCCGTCCTCGTGACCACAAGTCCCTGCCGAACCCCCTCCAGGTGCTCTGCTTCTCCGAGGCAGAGGGACCCCAGCAGCAGGCTCTTCCAGCACTGGCACAGATGCAGATGCAGCAGAGGGCGCCCACCACCTTTCTGCCACCGTTTCTGCTCAAGAGGATGGTACCAGGAGCCAAAGCTTTAAACGGGGCCATTTTGGGTGTTCTAGCTAGCTTGAGTTAAACTAACAGGTGGCTGATCAGGGTCTTTTGGAGTCAACAAAAGCGTTATTATCCCCAGGGAAATAACATGGCTCCTTCTTCTCTTCTGTTGCGCTGCTATGACGTTGTGCGCATGTCTTTTGAACGGGCTGCAGGTCAAGAGGCCAGAGAGCCAGTGGAGATTTTCTGGGATGTTATGAGATGTGATGGGATGCTGTGCAACATGGCTGCTTCTTAACTAATGGGATGCCTTCATACCCAATGCGGGACTTGTTGAGTGTGTATGCTGTTTTGACTGTTATTTAATTTCTTTCTTGCTGTTTCTGTTAGAAAAATACTGGAAGCGCCAATCGTTGTTCTTGCTAGACCGATTGAGCTGGTGAAGACTTCAGACTCACCTAAGCTCTTCATCAGAACACTCTAAAACTGCCTTAGAAATGTACAAAGCAAGATGTTTACATGCCATACCTCTTCTAAATAACATATCTTTACATATTTCTACAATTTCCCTCTCTGTCATTTTCCTTAAGGCTAACAAATGTTTGACTCTGCCTTGCCTATGTGGGCTCTATCAAAGTACATGGCAGTAGCATTTCATTTCTTGCTGCTACTGACTACGTTCTAGTTTGTGTTGTGTGAGCATTCGGGTGGCGGAACGCGGCTGTACATCATCTTGCTGGTGGACAGGGGAAGTGGCAATCTCTCACGCAATCTAATCTCTCAGACAGTGGTCTTACATTGTGTTTCTCCCCCTCCCTCCCCTCCCCTCCCCTCCCCACACACATACTCTGTGCGATGTAGGCGCTGCAACATCAGAAGGGCGAAGAGGACATCAACGCCAGCTTCTCCAAACTGTTGAGCGAGCTGAACAAGCCAGACGCGCTGTACTCCCTCAGTCTGGCTAACAGGCTGTATGGAGAGAAGACTTTCCAGTTTGTTCAGGTGAGGCTTAAATTTCAAAGATGCATTTCTATTCTTCTTTTCTGTACGGTAATTCAAGGTATGGTAGGTATTATAGGTAAGATAGGTCTTTATTTTTTACTACTCATTTCTACTCGTAATTAGTTAACACTCAAAAAAACTGGGTACACAGAACACAACTCAAAGACGATAAATGATCATATTTAATTGTTTCCCAGCACTAATGGCATCATTGATGAATGATGGCATGAATACGTCAATACAAATAAAAAGTGTCTCATCATCTCATCATGTGACTTTCCAAACATGACCTGGACATATTTTCCTCCATCTATAGGTATTATGTAATTTATTGTGTGATGCTACATGTGGGGGATTGGTTGAATGTTTCCAGGAGTTCCTGGATAAAACCAGGAAGTACTACCAGGCAGACCTCCAGTCTGTGGACTTCCAAGCCAAGGCAGAGGAGGCCAGGGTGGAGATTAACAGCTGGGTGGAGAAACAGACACAAGGTGGGACACAAACACACATATGCAACAATCATACATTCATTGTGTATGTGTGCGAGTAGTACTTATGTCTCTTATTGTGTTATCTTGAAGTCGCAATGTGTTACATTTCAACTAGTTGGTAGCTTAAAGCTACCCTGACAATGTTATCGACAGTGGTTTCAATAATGGTATGATGTTATACATGATATAAAATAAATTATTTAAATTCTGGCCAACCTATACCTCTCTCTTGGTTTACAAGGGTTAGGGTTAACCCTAACACTAATCCAGTTTCCTATCCAGTGAGTGGACAGAACCCTGTCATTGAGTTTTAGCATTCTGAAAGTCACCACATACTCACTGGGAGGGGTTCATTCTTACACATTGCGACTTTACGCATTCAATTGGAAGTTTCCACCAAAATGCTGCATTTTCTTTCCTTCTTTTGATTCTTTGTCTTTGTTCACTTAGATAAAATCAAGGATCTGTTGGTACCTGGTGTGGTTGACTCGCTGACCAGGTTGGTGCTGGTCAACGCCATCTACTTCAAGGGAAAGTGGGACAAGCAGTTCAAGGAGGAAGCCACCAAGGAGACTGCCTTCAAACTGAACAAGGTAGCGCTGCAAGACCGGAGCCAAGGGTGGGCCAGTTCACCACTGCCATCTTGGCGCTGACACCCACCACAACTCAACCTAATGGTTGCAGATTGCAGGCTATGACTTGCAACAGCCAGCCCTCCATGCCTGGGAAACGTTATAGTGTCCGGTTGTGATTTGAGTCAGAGATGTGGAACATTTGAGAGAAGTTTATATTTCCTTGCATAACAAGCTTCAGGTGTCCGTGAAAAGGGGGATAAATATGTTTGGTGAACAGAGAATTGATCTCCATAAATCTTCTAAGAAACATACAATTGGTGCTTTTTCTAACACATGCTTGACACATTTTGTTAAAATATCAGTCTCTTTTAATTCAGAGCTATTTTCAAAATGGTCATCGTGTGCGTAAGAACCGTAAGAAGTCTTGCCACATACAATATATATAAATGCTGAAAGAGCACCATAATGAATGGGAAGGACACACCCTTCATTCCACACAAAGAGGAACTGCAGCGTGACAGACGGGTGTGACCTCAACCGGGCTTGGCCGTGTTGCAACACAGATGAAATCAAATTGAAATCAGGCCAACAATCGTTCATCATCCTTGTGATTAGAAAGAGAAATACGGCAAGCCACACCGTAGATTAGATCTTATGGACCCTATAACCTTATCAATCAAAAGAGGAGGAGAAACTCCCTTGAATGGCAATGCAGGATGCAGGCTAGCTTGATCGCAAACTCTGGATCAAATTAGCAGATGACAGTACACTTATATTGCTTCTGTACAGATTTTCTTTGGTCCAACAACCCGACCATTTTCAATCTCTACAAAACCACCATTTCCATTTGTTTTCACTTGTTTGTAGTTCATTCTAATTTTGTATTCCCATACAGAGGATGCAAGGCTTTTAAAATAGCAGCTAGAATCCATTGAGGAAAAATCCATCGGCATGGCAATATGTGTTTTCTCTTAATACATATGCTGAATGCACATAATAAAAATGTATGCACTAGCCACCTCCCAATTAGCTTATATCATTATTAATATTATAAATAATAAATATATATTATGAATGCATAACCCTGCTTGTCTTTTGTTTTACCATCAGAATGACACTAAGAAAGTGAAGATGATGTACCACAAAGCAACGTTCCCGCTTGCCTTCATCCCTGAGGCCAATTGCCAGGTAAGGTTGTTGTACTATTCATACTATCAGTGGTTATCAGCCGAATATTCAGTGTTAAGCAGTGGTTAATTTGAGCAGGATCCTGCCGGAACAAGATTCGGCACCTCTTAATTTTGGCCTCCCTGTGTTCCGATACTTATTTGGGCAGATCCGGTACCTCTCATTAAAAAAATAAAAACAATGGTTAAAATAAAATAATAATATGCATATATACGTTTACAGAACAAATCCCAAGAATTTCATGTTGTTTATTAAGATTTAACGTCATTTGAAAGAGTCTGAGATCTGTTGACACACTGAAAAGCTGGGCCAACAAACCACGACCACCACCACCTGACACTTTTGAAATTCGCCGCATCTGAGGAGCAAACAGAGTAAAAAACGGTTACCATGCATGACCACATGCGTGCGCGCCACGTACAAGTTAATTTAAATTATGATAAATTAAATAGGATATCACAGAGCAGGATTGTGAACGTTTACAATATCTCATGTCAATTTACAATCTGCAAAATGTTCAGCGTTGGCCGATTAACTCTTTTTAATTTGGATATTGATCCTGCGTGCCTCGATCCTCTTTGCAACGGAATTTGTTTATGACATAAAACCATTTAATTGAACATACACACACTAAAACAGATATTTTCGTTTTTAAATAAATATTTGGAAGCGAAAATTCATGTTTCCCGCAGTGTGCCTCTCTGCAGGGCCGCTTCAAGGAATTTGGGGGCCCCAAGCAAGACTTCCGAGCCGGGAATTTGGGGGCCCCAAGCAAGACTTCCAAGCGGGGGAGGGGGGGGAGAGAGTGCGTACTACAGTGAGAGTTTCAATGTGTGCTATCAATTAATCGCCTGTCCCCTCCCTTTTCCGTTCCATTTGGGAACATGTTAATTTAATTCATGGTTTCTCAACGGGGGGGCGTTCGCACAACCTAGGGAAGGTGATTCTGCGCTGGGAACGTGATTCTTTTTTACATTTTTTTGGGGGGGGATTTTAAACTTTAATGGTTTTCAAATTTTTTGGGTGAAAACATAGGCTACCTGAAATAAAAAGCCTATTTTCATTGATTGGTTTCTAACCCCTCTACCGTCTCAGCTACTTTTTACTGTCTATGCGCAGTGTAACAGTGGTCATACAGGCAGCGCGGTTCGGTCCTGCACACGCCCGGACTCCCGTTACATCAGCTGTCGTCATGATCTCTATAGTAACGCTGGTAAACATAACCCAACTTCGCTGGTTAACAGTTCAATAACCAACACAGCACATTCAAACATGGCCGATAGCAAGAAAAAAAGAACAAATTTAGTTTCTGCCCGTTTTCCTCCTTCCTCTTGCTGTTGTTCAGTTCTAGCTGCTCTGAGCGTAGTCTCCTCGCAAAGACCGTTGCATTTCAAATACAAAATATATAGGCCTAATTAGGCCTTTGGGCGCGATCTGTTTTCGCGGGCCGCTGTGTCCACGTTGCCCGGACCGCTGTCACGGTGCCATTCATTCATTGACGGGGCATGGCGGGAGGTGCGGGAGACGCGGGAGTGCCGTGCCCGCGGTTCCCAGGCCATTCATTCATTCGTTCACTGGGCACGGTGGGAGTTGCGGGAGTGCCCGGGCCGCGGTCACGGTGAATGAATGTTCAATCTCTCTCTCTCTCTCTCTCTCTCTCTCTCTCTCTCTCTCTCTCTCTCTCTCTCTCTCTCTCTCTCTCTCTCTCTCTCTCTCTCTCTCTCTCTCTCTCTCTTTCTCACTCTCTCTCTCTCTCTCTCTCCCCCCTCTCCTGTGTCTCTCTGGAAGTTTAATTGGGTTTATTTCAGTGATGGACAGTGCATGTCATGAATATTCATTAATAATATTTATCTTTTTCACCAAAACCGACTCAGAGGGCATTCATTGCTATTAGTGACCACCGCAAAACCAATGAAAAACGGTGCAATGGCACCTTTAAGCAATATAACACAAGTTTGAGTGGGGTTGTTAGTTTATTTAATTTTTTTATTTGGGGGGGGTGCCAGAGGATCAGGGTAAGGTGCCAGAGGATCAGGGTAAGGTCAGGAGGGCGTTTGCTCAAAAAAGGTTGAGAACCACTGATTTAATTAATTAAGGGGCGCCACCAGAGGGCGCCCTCAACACAATTGCCGCCCTAGGACTAGGTCGCCTATGCCGATCGCCGATCAGTTTGTCGTTGCATTTTATTCATAACCAGTCGTTGTCTTGGGGACCCACGCCAGCTCGGGGCCCCAAGCAATTGCTTGGTTTGCTTGCCTTCTCGCGATGGGCCTGCCTATCTGGTATTTGAGCGGGTCTGCAGGATCGCACTCTGCACAACCCAGTCAGCAAAATAGTCACGTTCACGCACGACTCCGTAATCAACGCTTTCCAAGCATCGGTGGTGATGGCAACTTTCTCCGCTAAGGACAGAATCTCACGGAGGGAGGCTACTGCTTCGCTGTACATTTTCTCCAGCCGCACAGTCATAGTTTCGCGAGATGGCACTGTGTAACCCGGCTCGAGAAATGCGATCAGATCGCGGAAGACTAACACATCAAGTCCCTGGCAAAGGCTGCCGTATTTAAAATGGCATGCATATGCATTAGTTATATTCTCAATTTAATTTACACAGCGATCCCTGCAAAGTATTTAGGTTAAATATGTAAGAGACTAGGATTAGTGTGTGTCTGGGGGGGGGGGGGGGGGACGGGTCATCGTCCATCGGCACAACCCTAGTAGGCAGCGTATTTTTTTTTGTTCCATTACCTCTTACCCCCGTATTAAGTCGCCGGATCCAACCCCCCTCTGTGTTCATGGACCTCACACTTTACAAATTAAGCACTGGTGTTAAGTGTTTAACTAAGTTAGTGGTGCACCAAGCTCATTCTTTATTATTTGTAACTAATGCAATCCTCTTTGTTTCAGAATAATTACAATGTCATACTTGGCACTGATTCCATATATTTTATTTAAATACATAAATATATGTAAATGTATGATATCCAAGAATTTCAATATCTTACTATTTTTCTATCTTGAAAAATTGCTACAAACAGTTTCATTTGGGATTAATACCATACTCTGAATATGTTGGTAAAGATCCTGGAGCTGCCCTATGAAGGCAAAGAACTCAGCATGCTGATCTGCCTGCCTATGGAAATTGAGGACGGCACAACCGGCCTGGAGAAGGTAGGAACAGTGCAGAGAGGTACACGGAGTAAAAAGAACGACCAGTATTAAAGTGCCAGTGAACTGTAATGTCGTCGTTACCCGGAGAAAAACATCTCCCTCCCCCTTCCACTTCCCCGTCGAACTGAGAGCCAATCATCTTTTTCAATGTCATAGTGTTTTGAATTTGAGCTAAAGCAGGTGGTTCACTTGCAATGGAATCAGACCCCACACGCTAACATTCAAATCAACCACCACCCCCAATTGTCTTCAGCTGGAAGCGATGCTGACCTACGAGACCTTCATGGAATGGACCCGGCCAGACATGATGGACCAGAGTGAAGTCAATGTGGGCCTGCCGCGATTCAAGATGACGCAGACCTACGACATGAAAGACCTGCTGGTCAGCATGGGCATGGTGGACGCCTTTGACATGGGCCTCAGTGACTTCTCTGGTAGGGACCACACAGCCTCGCGTGATCCAATTGTATTATATATCTTAAAAATACACTATTGGAAGGGACCATATTACTTTCTATTAAAAAAAAAAGGGAATATCCAATTTACTTGATACTCTAAGCACTGTATGTATTTATATATTGTGGTAACCCGGCACGGTGAGCGAACAACCTCCTCCCCAAACAGGACACAACTTTGCTGGGCAAAAGCCAAAAAGGCATGTTTAATCTAAAATCAAACAAAGTCTCATGCTGAAAATAATAATACAACAACAAAAAAAACCTGGGAGGAATCGACGGTCCTATCCCCTGTGGGTGGAATCCCGTCACCCACGAGGACCGGTCTCTCCGTACTGGAGCTCTAGGGCTGGGAGAGCCCTGAACGAGTGGAGAAGCAGCCTACTTAAGCCCTGCTTCTCCACCTGTTTCTCAGGTGCTCTGCATGTCCTTAATTGGCCCGGTGTGTGTGTGTGTGTGTGTGTGTGTGTGTGTGTGTGTGTGTGTGTGTGTGTGTGTGTGTGTGTGTGTGTGTGTGTGTGTGTGTGTGTGTGTGTGTGTGTGTGTGTGTGTGTGTGTGTGTGTGTGTGTGTGTGTGTGTGTGTGTGTGTGTGTGTGTGTGTGTGTGTGTGTGTGTAACTTATAAATAAATACGACAATAGACACATTTAACTATATTAAAGTTGTGTAAAACAACTAACAATTGAATAAATGGTCGAGGCTACACTGCCTGAACACACAGTCATGAATGATAGACTCATTCAGCGCCACCGGTAGTAAAACACTCCTAAAGCCCCTGTATCATGTGTGCTAGAGAGCTCCACACCCCCTCAACACCTCCTCCTCTCCGATAGGCATGTCCTCGGCCAACGACCTGGTGCTGTCCGCGGTGGTCCACAAGGCCTTCGTGGAGGTCAACGAGGAGGGCACCGAGGCCGCCGCCGCCACCGCCGCCATCATGATGCTGCGATGCATCAGGGTTATCCCCCAATTCGTCGCCGACCACCCCTTCCTCTTCTTCATCCGCCACAACCCCAGCAAGAGCATCCTGTTCGCCGGCCGCTACAGCTCACCTGAGTGATGGCTGAGGGCGGGGGTCGGGGGAGGGGTGGACACGTGTGTGTGTGTGTGTGTGTGTGTGTGTGTGTGTGTGTGTGTGTGTGTGTGTGTGTGTGTGTGTGTGTGTGTGTATGTGTGTGTGTTAGAGCCTCCAGTGTGAAGTGCATAGCGCTTGCCTACATCCATTAAGTGTTCACTTGCCTTTTAAACCAGAGGAGGCCTGCCTTGATCAAACCCGGGTGGTGCTTCAAAATGTACTTTTTTTTTTAGCATTGAGGTCACTCATGTTGGTGGTATGCATTCACATACAGTCTGTTGGGTCAACACTATGAGTAGAACCATGGATTTACTGGTATGACACACTAGCCTTGCGCTGTACACCCCCGGTTTGTGACTCTCCAGCCTTAGGTCACCCATATGTTGGCCCATTCTAAGCTGCTTTAAGTCTTCCACATAAAGTCCTTTAATGCAGTAGTCCAGTCCATTATGCAGTTACGTCCTCCTCGCATGCTGGGTTGTGTTTTTCTAATGACATAGTATGCCAGATATACACTTAATGATGAATTTTATTCAACCAATGATGATGTCATTAACCGTGGAAAACATTTATTTTAAGTGTGTGTAAATTTGTGTATGGCTTATAGAGACTTTATAAAGACTAAACATACATAAAAAATATGTTATGTATTTTTGGTGGTTGTAAATCGTTTCTTTGACCTTATTCCCTTACCATAATTAATGGTTAATAAATATTCTTTTAGGAGACTTGTGCCCTCAGAAATAAATAACAATATAAAAAACAGCAATTTTTTTATACACTCGAATATGTGTGTATAAATTTATCATTGGTCTGTTAATGAACTTATTAACTGATAAGAACATGCTGCAATATTTTGTATTGACTAGGAAGTAAGTATGTTCTGATCGTATGTGATTACATATACGATCAGAATACGAAAAATAAATCAATATCTTATAGTTGGAGAGAGCTAGGAGAGCATGCCTGTATGATAATTGCAGATTTAGGACCAACCTGGCAACCTTCGACGTCACATAAAAACCCTACCTCATTTCCGTGTTCCAGTTTTAACCATCATACGCTCGGAAGTCTGGCGTTCGAGGATTCAGGAACACCGAAACTACAAGGCACTCACATAACTTTATGACAGTTTCTCTCCGTAATTGTAATGTTAATCATATCTTACAGTTTTTCTCAGTCGCTTTTGTACATTTCTCGAATCATCCTCAACATTTGCAAAACAGTAAATGTATTATAATTTCTCTAAACAATTAGTACAAATAGCAAAACACCACGGATTACCTGCAAAAGCCAGTCTCTTGCTCAAAATCGTTAGTTCATCTCTCAAAAGTAAGTATCTGTGTCAATGAACATGTCGGTGACATCAGAATGACAAGTCCTTGTGTCATTGTGTACGGATTAGACAGTCAATTGCTTAGTCATGTTGTCAATATAACAGTACGATTCACATTTACGCTTTGACTTACGTTTGTACTGTAATTTGTTGACAGACCATGTCATTGCTAGAAATTTGAACAAAGGACAATCTCCTTAGGGTAAACTGTACATGCATTGCTGTAGGAATTACAGCGCAGTCTTCCTACACCTCCTGACGTTCATGTCTGATGGGCCACAAATTCTCATTCTCCTGCAGCCTCACTCCTCTTCCTCTTCTTCTCTCTGGCTGTTGACCCCGTCCAATTCCTTGTCCTTCCATTGTCAGACAATGTAACATTGTGTTGTGCTCCAGCTATATATATACTTGCCAGTTCATGGTTCATGAGATGCACCTTTGAGCTATTTCAGTAAACTGGTTGATCGTAGGTTGATCTAACACTTCACACATTTCCCTTCTTTAGAGAAAGTTAAGATTCACCTCATAGCAATTTACCAATTCAGGACAGATTTTGAAAAAAAAGTCTAATGGAAATGTATAGAAATATGCCTGACATATTGTGACAACTTGTTCAACCATTTTGCATGTGAAGACTTATGCAATGAACTAATGCCTAAATGTTGTGGGGGTGAGACTATTCAATATCGACCCATTACAATACATTTTGATTGACATGACATAAGCAATTGATAATGTAGGAAAGAGCAGAGAATTGTACATAATCATTTGCATGAATGTACCAAAGCATTTGCAACTTGTTTAAATAAATGAGAAACTGCTTTTTTGTTGTGCACAAGTGACACAATGATGTGAAGATTGAGCAGGTAGTTTTGAGAGTTTCATTTATGATCTGAGAAAGGTACCAAAGCGACAGAGAAAAACTGTAAAATGAAGTTTATAGAAAGGGAAAACATAATCGGACATTCATCAAGCGTCCATTACTTCGCACTGCTGCTTCGAGTTCAATTTGAACCATAATCTATATAACCTGTGGTTGTGTTGTATCGGTTATGCCGAATGTTACGCCAACAGTCCCAAAGGTACCAAAGAGGTTTGATCTGTTAAATGTTTGAATTTGAATTTGAATAGTTTGAATGCTAGATGCTGTATCGTAATATTCTCGATATCGGCTCATACACAAGTTCAGGAATCGGAATCTGAAGTAAAAAAGGGTATCAGAACATACAGCAGCGCTGTACGGCCTGTCTGTCCACATGAAGATCTACCCCTCTGCCCATCGCTCTGACCTTCCGCACGACAGTGACCCCCAGAGGTCAGAGACAGGCAGTGCACTCGCGGCTCCGTTGGTGGGGGAGCAGTCTGTGGAGGTTCCTCCGTAGCTTCCTGAACAGAGAGCTGCTGCTCTTTGCCGTGGTGGCAGCCATCGCGTTCCTTGGGCTTGGCGCACTCTTCTATCACATGTGGGTCACCTGCTTAACGTCTGTGTTTCGATGAATGAACGGCCTCTTAATGTGAAAAATATGAGTTTGGTTGGAATAGTATTTAGTATCCAAAGAGGGTTGACACTTGTAATGTATTGCCACAGAGTGGCACATTTTATAGACAAAATCACAACATTATCATGCTCCTAAACAACGGTACTAAATGATAATCACAAATAGGTCGTATTACACGCCCCTCTCCTTCCTACAACTTTTGCTTAATGGTTTCAACGAGTTCTTTCTAGAGCTGTTGGTCCGTTCTGGTCTAACATGGTGTACTCTGTAGTAGGGCTGGGCGATAAGGACCAAAATCATATCTCGATATCTTCAAGCAGAATATTGATATAAGATGAATATCGATATTTGTTGACGCCAGGGGGCATTGTTAGACTTAGAGCTTTACTGGGGCACAGGCCCCCAACTCCCAATACTCTTTTAAAACTTTTTTTTATGTGCACACAATATGAAATAGATGGCTACAGAAGGGTATGTACGAGCTTCAAAATCATTATCGTCAGTCTATATTAAAACACTGGTAAAGGTAAAGATTCAAAGATAGATTCATGAGTACCGTACAATGATATTCATTTAAACACATACACACTTCAAAGATTTACAAACTATAATATCCTCTTACTGCAGCCATTTAACATAAGAAAGATTTAGATTGTTAGCTACCTCAACCTCAATCCACATTTAAAATAAGTATTTCAGGAAAATAAAGTAACCAAACAAATAAACAAAAAGTCTCTATGACTTTCACCTTTTTATCTAAAGCAGTATTATGCAGGATGCTCCCTTTTAAGGAGAAGTTGTGCCTTAGGCTAACAAACTCTAACAAGATGGTAAAATCTCAAATGCACTTGTATACTTATTTACAAGCTGTGTGGAAACAGCATAAGTTTAGCAGAACGACATGGACTAAAAATAAATCTACCCTAGGTCACAGATATCCTCCTCCATATTCTGAATAATTTTAGGCTACATCTAGCCCCCATCATGTCCTCCTCCTCCTCCTCTAGAACTCTGCCCCTCAATTAGTGTAGCCGCCAATAGCCAGAAACATCCAAACACATATGTCTAAGTATACTCACTGCATGCATTTCATATGCTTTTCTACTTAACAAAATGGAAGCTTACCTTTTTCAGTATAGACAAAACTGAATAGGCAAAATTGAGATGTACTTCCCTCCAAGGCAAAACCAGTCACATAGCCTATTACAGGTTGTTTTTTTTAAAATGATAAAACTTTGGAATTTACCGTAGGGTCCTATAGTCATCCTGGCAATACTGCAGTTCTTTGTAGCTTAAATGCTAAAGCCTTCATACTGACTATTAATATAGCCCACTCTTATTCTGTAGATTATAGGCTACATTTTCAAATGGCAAACTTATTTGTCATTAAAGTTTGCCATTAAACCACAGATCAAATCACAGCACATCATACTAGCAATTGTTGGGTATTACCAGCATAAATATTAATGTTAACGTTAACATTAATATCACTCTATGAAGTCCATGAACCGTGACATGGAGCAGAAAGGGATTGTATCCGGGAGCTGAGCTGCCGGTGCCATGCCGTAATTCCAATGCCTCATTGTTCCGACGTCTCAATGGTCCAAAATATTTCCCATTAGATCGACATGCTACTATGCCGACGGTTCAATGTTAAGAAAACGGAACCCATTGTTCCGAAGGGCCGTTTGTCCGATAAGTCAAACAAGAGGCGCATTAGGCCGACGGTTCAATATGCCGAATAGGCCTACATATAAAGAGTTTATACCTCGCTCTCTCTCTCTCCCTCTCTCTTCATATTATAGTTATGGTTGAGTCGTATTGTGGTCATAGCCTAAGCAGGACACCTGAGACATGCTGCTAGTGGATTTGAAAGAACAACCACATTATACAAAGGTTATCATGATTTAACAGCAGCAGCTATTGCCATTTACGTAAGAAAATTGGGGCAACTATAGAGAAAAAAGGAGCCGCAGGACGCAGTTTTTTTAAACAAAGTTTTCCGAGGAGCAGTTGAATGTTGCATTTGCCGTCGCGCATCTCGCCCAGGCCTTCCTCATAAAGTAGCATAACTGGAGTCACGAAACTCCGAGAGGCCAACCCAACGAAACGGATAACGAAACACGTGCGATTATGAAACCAAAAATAAAAGACGATGAAGGCTAAGTTCCAGCAGTGCACTTCACCAAGCCAGACTGTTGCTGTGGGCTTGAACTGTCACAAGAGGTGAATGTATGAAGCGCACGTAATACAAGGACTAATACTTTCCCCGTAAAGAAGTCAAATGGTGAGTGAAAAACATTTTTTATATTTAGTAGCTGTGTGTGGGCCTGTAGCCTAGGCTACTGTGTTTGCAGTGGGCGTTTAGCCTAAATAATTTCGCTGGTATTGATTTAGTCCAGCATTACTCATTGCGCGGCTCGCAAGCCACATGCGGCTCGCCAAGCCTCTATTTGCGGCTCGCATGGCGGTAAAAATATACAGTGATATGATCATGCAGTGAATAGATATTTAAAAAAACAATACAAACAATTATTTAAAAAATAAATCAACAGCGGCATTAAAAGGTGGAAATATAGCCTTGTCTAGAAAATATGTTTAAACTTGCTCGGCTCTACGCTGACAGCGGGGTTGCCAGATTGGCGATTTTCCTGCATAACAAGAGAGAATGTGCTCTTTGGATGGACTTATTCTTATTAACTTATTCTTCAATAGCTTCCATGTTATGTGACCCAGTGTCTCCACATTATTCCAGAAAATAGCACACAGTCACACAAGTCTTAATTTTCCTCTCAAAGTGCACCAGATTGATGCATTCCAGGTTAAAAGGTACCAAATTTTCTTCCGGGGGAGCATGCCCCGGGACCCCGCTAAGGACCGGGTTCCCTCCACAGTTTCACAAAATTCTGTGGGAAACACTGCTTCAGGGAGGACATATTATTAAGCAGGCATACTTATTTATGACTGGATTTATAGCTTTCGATACTTTGCGGTAAAAATGGCTCTCCTGTTGACGTCGTCCTGTCAGTGCGGCTCTCCTGAAAAAAAATAGTGAATACCACTGATTTAGTCAAACTTATACCTCATACCGTCTACTTAGTCAAGTGTGCGTGCGTGAGTGTGTGTGTGTGTGTGTGTGTGTGTGTGTGTGTTCGTGCCCATGTTGAGAATTAGACCTCCGCTCTCCGTCCATGGTGCTGAAATGAGGTGGAGCAAAGTCACTTTGCTCTCCAATATTCATCGTGAAAGTGATATGTAGGCCTAGGTTGCATTTTGGAGAGAGAGAGAGAGAGAGAGAGAGAGAGAGAGAGAGAGAGAGAGAGAGAGAGAGAGAGAGAGAGAGAGAGAGAGAGAGAGAGAGAGAGAGAGAGAGAGAGAGAGAGAGAGAGAGAGAGAGAGAGAGAGAGAGAGAGAGAGAGAGAGAGAGAGAGAGAGAGAGAGAGAGAGAGAGAGATATAAAACTCTTTATATGTAGACTACTATTCGGCATAGTGAACCGGACTGCAGCTGAGCAGTCCGGACGGCTTCGACGGCGACCGGACTGCTCGGCGGCGGCGGACCGGGCTAAACAAAATTGTAGCTATGCTCTGATTGGAGGGGAGTGGGGAAGTGGGAGGTAATATTCAACTGTGCCCCCTTCCTACGTAGGAGGGGGCGCTGAGACTTACTCGCTCGTTTGGTAACTGTAGGCGAGGTACTTTCAGAAATCTCACTCAAAAAATCATGTACAGACTTTTTTCAGAGTTTGTATGTGTGTTGGAGCACCAGAGACCCAAAACAACACCCAAAATCCCAGGAAAAGTGTTGTTTTCATAATATGTTTTCTTTAAAATGTTACATATTCGATTGTATATATATATATATATAAAAAAAAAAAGAATTTTATTGTTATTTATTTCTGAGGGCATAAGGCTCCTAAAAAATAATTATCAGCAATTTTCTAGGAGCAATTCATTATGGGGAATAAGGTCAAAGAAACAATTAACAGCCAAAAATACATTTAATATTTTTGTTTGTTTAGTCTTTATTAAGTCTTTGTAAGCCAAACAAGGTTTTCCACGGTTAATGACATCACCTAGCATGAGAGGAAAACGTAAACTGCATAATTGACTGGACTACTGCATTAAAGGAGTTTATGTGGAAGACTTAAAGCAGCTTAGAATGGGCCAACATATGGGTGACCTAAGGCTGGAGAGTGACAAACCGGGGGTATACAGTGCAAGGCTAGTGTGTCATACCCGTAAATCCATGTTTCAACTCATAGTGTTGAAACATGCCATCACTGAGGTGAGCTGTAGCGGCCGGCGAACAGGATGCTCTTGCTTGGGTTGTGGCGGATGAAGAAGAGGAAGGGGTGGTCGGCGACGAATTGGGGGGGGTTAAAGATGCCGCATCTAAAGGTCATTTCGGCGTAGGTGCCGGCGGCGGCCTCGGTGCCCTCCTCGTTGACCTCCACGAAGGCCTTGTGGACCACCTTGGACAGCACCAGGTCGTTGGCCGAGGACATGCCTATCGGAGAGGAGGAGGTGTTGAGGGGGTGTGGAGCTCTCTAGCACACATGATACAGGGGCTTTAGGAGTGTTTTACTACCGTTGGCGCTGAATGAGTCTATCATTCATGACTGTGTGTTCAGGCAGTGTAGCCTCGGCAGTGGCAGCCGTTTATTCAATTGTTTGTTTTTTTACACAACTTTAACATATTTAAATGTGTCTATTGTCGTATTTATTGATAATTTATAAGTTATTTATATATATACAGTGCTTAGTGTATCAAGCAAATTGGAAATTAACTGTTTTTTAAAGAACGTAATATGGTCCCTTCCAATAGTGTATTGTTAAGATATATAATACAATTGGATCGCGTGATCCGGCTGTGTGGTCCCTACCAGAGAAGTCACTGAGGCCCTCGACAAAGGCGTCCACCATGCCCATGCTGACCAGCAGGTCCTTCATGTCGTAAGTCTGCGTCATCTTGAATCGCGGCAGGCCCACATTGACTTCACTCTGGTCCATCATGTCTGGCCGGGTCCATTCCATGAAGGTCTCGTAGGTCAGCATCGCTTCCAGCTGAAGACAATTGGGGGTGGTGGTTGATTTGAATGTTAGCGTGTGGGGTCTGATTCCATTGCAAGTGAACCACCTGCTTTAGCTCGAATTCAAAACACTATGACATAGAAAAAGATGATTGGCTCTCAGTTCGACGGGGAAGGGGAAGGGGGAGGGAGATGTTTTTCTCCGGGTAACGATGACATTACAGTTCACTGGCACTTTAATACTGGTCGTTCTTTTTACTCCGTGTACCTCTCTGCACTGTTCCTACCTTCTCCAGGCCGGTTGTGCCGTCCTCAATTTCCATAGGCAGCCAGATCAGCATGCTGAGCTCTTTGCCTTCATAGGGCAGCTCCAGGATCTTTACCAACACATTCAGAGTATTGTATTAATCCCAAAGGAAACTGTTTATAGCAAGTTCTCGAGATAGAAAAATAGTAAGATATAGAAATTCTTGGATATCATACATTTACATTTTTTTTTATTTATTTAAAGGTCCCATGGCATGAAAATCAAATTTTTTGAGGTTTTCTAACATTAATGAGTTCCCCTAGCCTGCCTATCGTCCCCCAGTGGCTAAAACTTGCGTTCGGTGTAAAACAAGCACTAGGTATCCTGCTCGCCTCTGAAAAAATGGAAGCTCAGGCGCGCTGATTTGAAATGTGGCCCCATATGTTGTCATAATGGGCCAAGTTACCTCCCCTTTCTCTGCCTTGCCCGCCCAGAGAATTTGGCCCGCCAATGAGACAATGAGCTACGACCGTGCAAGCGCCACATGTGTATGTGTGTGTGTGTGATTACACACACTGTAACGCAAGTGTTGTACACTTCTTTGTTATTTGGATAACCGTTCTGCAGTTGGTGTTATGGCGCATAACACGTCATTGACGTCTCTGGTATTTCCACAACGAGACTGTAGTTGGGGTTATCTCAGCCATGGTTGAGAAGGAATTGGGGGAAAAGAACTTTGCCTTTGACTCCCGGAAGTACATGAACTGCGACATGGAGGAGAAAGAGATTGTTGCCAGTGGTTGTCTCCCTTCGGAGCCTCGCTGCCCGCTGCCCGCTTCCCGCTGCCGGGCGGCACCACCGCCCGGCAGCGGGCAGCGCGTGGTTCAGTCTACTTCAGTTTGAAGTGGAAGTGGAAGAACCAGAGTCATCGGAGAACCCGACGCAGTTGTTTGTGATTCATAATATTGTCTGGAGGCGCACACAGCTTTTGGCCATGATGATTTGTATTATATGATATAGATATATATGATATTGTTTAGATATAGAGCTGCAGGATTGTTACGCAACTGCTGTTGGCCTACACTTCTTTGTTATTTGGATAACCGTTCTGCGGTTGGTGTTATGGCACATAACACGTCAGACTCTTGTCTCTGGTATTTCCTAGATGAGACTCGTAGTGGGGGATATCTCAGCCACGGTTGAGAAGGAATTGGGGGAAAGGAACTTTGGCTCTGCCGAGGCACCACCGCCTCGGCGCTGCCCGCTGCCGAGGCGGTGGTCACTCGGCAACGAGAAGCGGGGCTCAAGCGGGAAAAAATCGCGGGAAACAATCCCTTTCTCCTACATGTCATGGTTCAGACTACTTCAGATTTATGTGGACGTGGAAGAACCAGAGACGTCGGAGCAGTCATTTGAGATTCAAAATATCGTCTGGAGGCGCACACAGCTTTTGGCCGTGATAATATATATTATATGATATAGATATCTATGTATAATATGATATTATTTAGATATAGAGCTCCAGGACTCCCGCCGGAGCACCCGGAGTGTTCTAGAACATTTACAGAACACGGCATGAGCAATGACGGATTACCACATGGGCAAATGGGCACATGTCCAGGGCCCTGGCCAATGGGGTGGCCCTTGTAAATATATATATATAAATTTATTTTTTTTGTTAAAAAAAATTCTAATGGCGAAAACTTTGGTCATAAAAGGATGTGAATGTTTTTGATTTGCAAAACAAATGCATCACATTTAAAAACCCAAAAAAACGTGATGTGACGTCGTAGTGCTTGGTCAACGGTCAATTTCCAAGTGAAAATGGTGAAACGTGTGCTAAGCGGGTCTGCATAGCGTAAACGAAAGAAAGAAAAATACACTAAAGATACTGCCCTTGTACAACAAATACTGTCCATTTTTTAACTCGTTAATTCGTTAAAGGAAGTCATTAGGTGCTTTTAATTTTCATGATATTAACCTGACAGATTCCATATTCTGTCGTTAAGACGAGCGGCTGGCACTATGCATTGCCCGCAGCCGTTAGATAATCTCTCTCTCTCTCTCTTGCATGAGTTATAATATGCGACCAATACGGTGTGCTAGTGCGTGTATTTGCGTGTTGGTAGGGGTCCATGGCTGGTTTGTGTCCAGGGCCCGTGGTCATGTTAATCAGTCCTTGGGCATAAGGCCGTGTGCGCCTCGCCATTGCGATACATCCACTGTAAACAGAGCGCATGGTACCGTGGCCGCAAGCGGCTCAGGGCCACACTCCCACCCTCCTTAATGAACCGCCTCTCTCCTCCTCATTTGCATTAAAGCTACAGACAATGAAGCTACAGTTCAATGTGCGACTGGCTCGTAGTGGCTGTAATTCTGCACCACAGCTGAATTTCGGGAACGTCTTCAAATACTGTATTAGGGGCCCACTAATATCTATATTAAAGCATCCATAAAGTAGCATGCCATGAGACCTTTAAATAAAATATATGGAATCAGTGCCAAGTATGGCATTGTAATTATTCTGAAACAAAGAGGGTTGCATTAGTTACAGATAATAAAGAACGAGCTTGGTGCACCCATAACCTAGCTAAACACTTCGGCTGATAACCACTGATAGTTTAAATAGTACAATGGGGTTACCTGGCAATTGGCCTCAGGGATGAAGGCAAGAGGGAACCTTGCTTTGTGGTACATCATCTTCACTTTCTTAGTGTCATTCTGAGGGTAAAACAAAGACAAGCAGGGTTATGCATTCATAATATATATTTATTATTTATCACATTAATAATGATAAAAGCTAATTGGGAGGTGGCTAATGCATGAATTTGTATAATGTGCATTCAGCATATGTATTAAAATAAATGTATGCATTCATGTATATATTCATATGTATTAAAAGAAAACACATATTGCCATGCTCATGGATTTTTCCTCAATGGATTCTAGCTGCTATTTTAAAAGCCTTGCATCCTCCGTATGGGAATACAAAATTAGAATGAACTACAAACAAGGGAAAACAAATGGAAATGGTGGTTTTGTAGAGATTGCAAATGGTCGGGTTGTTGGTCCAAAGAAAAACTGTACAGAAGCAAAATGTGTGTACTGTCCTCTGCTAATTTGATCCATAGTATGCAATCATGGTAGCCTGCATCCTGCATTGCCATTTAAGGGAGTTTCTCCTCCTCTTTGGATTGCTAAGGTAAGAGGGTTTCATAAATATATGGCCTGCGAAGGCCTTTGGGACTGTAACTCTAACTAAACACCGGTCAAACATATTTGACTTGACTAGTCTTGACATTGCACCCTCCGGTCCATAAGATCTAATCTAAGGTGTGGCTTGCCGTAAGTCTCTTTCTAATCACAAGGATGATGAGCGTTTGGATAAAGCAGCAATTGTGTTTCTTAGATGTATGGAGATCAATTCTCTGTTCACCACACATATTTTTCCCCCTTTTCACAGACACCTGAAGCTTGTTATGCAAGGAAATATAAACTTCTCTCAAATGTTGCACATCTCTCACTCAAATCACAACCGGACGCTATAACGTTTCCCAGGCATGGAGGGCTGGCTGTTGCAAGTCATAGCCTGCAATCTGCAACAATTAGGTTGAGTTGTGGTTGGTGTCAGTGCCAAGATGGCAGTGGTGAACTGGCCCACCCTTGGCTCCGGTCTTGCAGCGCTACCTTGTTCAGTTTGAAGGCAGTCTCCTTGGTGGCTTCCTCCTTGAACTGCTTGTCCCACTTTCCCTTGAAGTAGATGGCGTTGACCAGCACCAACTTTGTCAGCGAGTCAACCATACCAGGTACCAACAGGTCCTTGATTTTATCTAGGTGAACATAGACAAAGAATGAAAAGAAGGAAAGAAAATGCAGCATTTTGGTGGAAACTTCCAATTGAATGCGTAGTGAGTATGCGGGTACTTTCAGAATTCTAAAACTCAATGACAGGGTTATGTCCACTCACTGGATAGAAAACAGAGGGATGCAAACTAGCATAGCTCGGCTGGCTGGGTGGTGTGAGCAGGAGGGAGTGTCGAGAGATTCTTGTAAACCAAGAGAGAGGTATAGGTTGGCCAGAATTTAAATTATTTATTTTATATCATGTATAACATAATACCATTATTGAAACCACTATTGACAACATTGTCAGGGTAGCTTTAAGCTACCAACTAGTTGAAATGTAACACATTGCAACTTCAAGATAACACAATAAGAGACATAAGTACTACTCGCACACATACACAATGTATGTGTGTTTGTTGCATATGTGTGTTTGTGTCCCACCTTGTGTCTGTTTCTCCACCCAGGTGTTAATCTCCAACCTGGCCTCCTCTGCCTTGGCTTGGAAGTCCACAGACTGGAGGTCTGCCTGGTAGTACTTCCTGGTTTCCTCCAGGAACTCCTGGAAACATTCAACCAATCCCCCACATGTAGCATCACACAATAAATTACATAATACCTATAGATGGAGGAAAATATGTCCAGGTCATGTTTGGAAAGTCACATGATGAGATGATGAGACACTTTTTATTTGTATTGACGTATTCATGAGATCATTCATCAATGATGCAATTAGCGCTGGGCAACAATTAAATATGATCATTTATCGTCTTTGAGTTGTGTTCTGACTTCACATAGGCATGAATATGCCAACGTAAAACTGGAGTACCCAGTTTTTTGGAGTGTTAGCTAATTACGAGCAGAAATGAGTGGAAAAAATAAAGACCTATCTTACCTATAATACCTACCATTCCTTGAATTTCCGTACAGAAAAGAAGAATAGAACGGCATCTTTGAAATTTAAGCCTCACCTGAACAAACTGGAAAGTCTTCTCTCCATACAGCCTGTTAGCCAGACTGAGGGAGTACAGCGCGTCTGGCTTGTTCAGCTCACTCAGCAGTTTGGAGAAGCTGGCGTTGATGTCCTCTTCGCCCTTCTGATGTTGCAGCGCCTACATCGCACAGAGTATGTGTGTGGGGAGGGGAGGGGAGGGGAGGGAGGGAGGGGGAGAAACACAATGTAAGACCACTGTCTGAGAGATTAGATTGCGTGAGAGATTGCCACTTCCCCTGTCCACCAGCAAGATGATGTACAGCCGCGTTCCGCCACCGGAAAGCTCACACAACACAAACTAGAACGTAGTCAGTAGCAGCAAGAAATGAAATGCTACTGCCATTGACTTTGACAGAGCCCACATAGGCAAGGCAGAGTCAAACATTTGCTAGCCTTAAGGAAAATGACAGAGAGGTAAGTTGTAGACATATGTAAAGATATATTATTTTAAAGACTCCCCCCCCCCCCATGGTGAACATACACACTACCCCAGATGACAGACAGTGATCCAAGTACAGAGCACAAACAAAGCAAAAAAACAACCAAAAAAAACAATAGAGAGAGGGCATGTTAGTTATCAAATAATAAAAGATAATTTAAGAATAAAGTCAAAATAAAATAAAATAAAATAAATAAGAAATAATAATAACAGTGATTATTATAGTAAATTAAAGGAAGGCTGGATGGGAAAGGTCCTAAGCTACAAGTCTGCCGAGAGACTTTTCAATTTGTCGAAGTGTTGTATAATTGGGCCCCAAGTAGAACCAAATTTGTCAGGTTGACCCCGAAGCGAAAACTTAATCTTTTCTAATTTTAAAAAGAAGATAAGATCCTTCACCCACACAGTACAACTTGGGGATCGGGGTGATTTCCAGTCCATCAGAATTCTCCTACGCGCTAGGAGGGTTGAGAAAGCAATAGCATTTTTATGTTTATTGTTTAAGTTTGGACCTTTATCAGACTCTGTACCAAATATACACAGAGGCATTGGGTCGAAGGTTTAGGTTCAAGGAATCAGAAAGAAATTTAAATATGCCATTCCAGTAGTCTACCAATTGTGGGCAGGACCAAAACATGTGCGTAAGATCTGCAGGTGAATTATGACATCGATTGCAGCTATCTTGTACATTTGGGTAAATCTTTGAGAGTTTGGAATTACAGTAGTGTAAGCGATGCAGTACCTTAAACTGTATTATGCTTAAGCGTGAGCATGATGAACTCTTATTCACTCTGGTTAAAGCTTGATTCCAAAATGATTCTGATAGACTCACTCCCAACTCTTTTTCCCAATCTCTCTTAATCTTGACAATATTAGTCTCAGCAGCTGAGTTAATAATCTGATATAATCTGGATATACAACCTTTAAGCTTTGGTGGTGAATCCAAGATTGTTTCATATAATGATTCCTGGGGTAAGTTAGGAAAACTAGGGTTTAGAGATTTGGCAAATTGCCGTACCTGGAAATAACGGAACAGATGGTTTTGAGGGATATTATATTTCACAAATACATCTCCGGAGCTTCCAAAAACTCCACCTATATATAATTGACCCATGTTAATAATGCCGTTTTCAATCCATAAATTGAATGCATGATCCAGTCTAGAGGGAAGAAAGAGGTGACTATTATGAATAGGAGTTAGACTAGACGCAGCTGAGAGGTTAAATCTTTTGCGGAACTGGGACAAGATTTTCAATGTTGTAATTACTATAGGGCTGGATGAGTATTGTCTTGGGGAAAGGGGGAGACTAGAGGTCACCAACGATACAAGGGAGCAAGAGGGGCACGAATTAGCCTCAATTCGACACCAGTTAATTTGAGGGAATTTAATCCAGTACATTATTTTCTGTATATTTGCAGCCCAGTAGTAAAATCTAAAATTGGGAAGAGAGAGACCTCCTTGAGTGCGATGTCTCTGCAACATCACTTTATTTATCCTCGGTAGGTCATTGCCCCACAAAAAGCATGTAATGAGCTTATCTAAAGTAGTAAAAAAGAGTTTAGGCAAGAAGAGTGGCAGACATTGGAACAAATACAAAAAGCGTGGTAGAATGTTCATCTTAATAGCGTTAACCCTGCCTGCTAGTGAGAAATATATAGTTTTCCATCTGTCAAAGTCTCCCTTAATCTTAGTCAATAATGGAGAAAAATTCCTATCATACAAATGTTCATATTTCCGAGTGATATAAATACCCAGGTATTTAAATTCAGAATTACATTTATGAAATGGCAGTTGCATTTCTGGGGTTTCAGTAGCCAAATTGTTTAAAGGGAAACATTCACTTTTTGCAAAATTCAATTTATATCCGGAAAATGGCCCAAATTGTCTAAGAATTTCTATTAATGCCTGGGCAGACTTAGCTGGGTCAGAAATATAAACCAATAAATCGTCAGCATATAGAGAAGCTTTATGCTCAGTGCCCCATCTATGAATACCACTAATGTTTGGTGAGGTTTTAAGAGCAATTGACAATGGTTCAATTGCCAAAGCAAAAAGTAACGGGCTTAAAGGGCAGCCTTGGCGGGTACCTCTATGTAAATTAAAATATTCCGAATTTAATCTATTTGTAATGACTGAAGCTTTGGGAGACGAATACAAAAGTTTAACCCATGACACAAATTGGTGACCAAAACCAAAGTTCTCCAAGACCCTAAACAAATATGACCATTCCACCCTATCGAATGCTTTCTCCGCATCTAAAGAGATAACCATCTCTGGAACCTCTTCAGATGCAGGTGAATAAATAACATTTAGCAGGCAGCGGATATTACTGAATGAGTGGCGATTGCTAATAAAACCAGTTTGATCATCGGAGATGATCTGGTGTATAACTGTTTCCAGCCGCATAGCCAAGGCCTTCGCCAATATTTTATAATCTGCATTTAGAAGAGATATTGGTCGATAAGATCCACATGCATCTGCGTCCTTCCCAGGTTTTAACAGCAGAGTAACTGATGCCATTGTAAGGGTTTGAGGTAGGGTTCCTTGGGCCAATGACTCATTAAACATGTTAAGCAAAAGTGGTGATAGTTTGTCTGAAAATTTCTTAAAGAATTCAATTGGAAAACCATCTGGCCCAGGTGTCTTCCCACTTTGCATGGCTTTGATTGATCTTGTTATTTCACTTATGTTCCATGGCTGTTCTAGATTCCCGGCTTGATCATTTCCAATTTTAGGAAAAATTATACCCTCAAAGAACATTTCCATGTCTGTATCATTAGGTGGACTTTCAGATTGATATAAAGTAGAGTAGAATTCTTTAAAAACATTATTAATTTCAGATGGGATTATTGTTAATTGATTCAAGCTATTTTTAATTTGGGATATATGATGCGAATTGGCCCTAACTTTAAGCTGGTGTGCCAGTAATCTTCCCGCCTTCTCACCACTTTCATAATTGAGTCCACGTGCCCGCAGAAGTTGCCTCTCCACTTTACCGGTTGACAATAAGTCATATTCCTTCTGTAAATTCAATCTCCGCTTGGAAAGGTCTGGTGATGGTGTCATCGAATTTTGTGAGTCTAACTCTCTTATTGATTTTAAAAGTTTGTCTTGTTTCTCTCTGCGTACCTTATTTTGTAAGGAAGAAAAAGCTATAATTTCTCCCCTGATGACAGCTTTGAGAGTCTCCCAGAGAAGAGAAGGGCTTACATTGTCTTTCTGGTTGTTTATGAGAAACTCATCAATAGCCTTATTTATCAAATCACAAAAGCTTTTATCACCTAGCAGGAGAGAGTTGAGCCTCCACAGAGGGCGGGGTTTCTGCAAGAGATTAAATGACAGATCTAGGATTAATGGCGCATGGTCCGATTCCACAATTGCAGAATATTCTGTATTGGCCACTGATGGGAGAAGAGTTTTATCTATAAAAAAATAATCTATACGGGAGTATGAATGGTGTACATGTGAATAGAAAGAAAACGTTTTCTTGTTGGGGTTCTGGAACCTCCAGGGATCAATGCATCCAACCTGATCCATAAAGGCTGATAAGGCCCTAGCCATTTTTAACGGAGGTATTGAAGCAGGGTTGGATCTATCTAGATTGGGGTTTATTAGACAATTCAAATCACCTCCAAATATCAAGTGACAAGAATTTAGAGAAGGAATATTGGATATCATTTTCTTTATAAAATCTTCATCATCCCAATTGGGTGCATATACATTAACTAGTATCACCGGTTTATGAAAAAGTGATCCAGAGACTATAATGTAGTGGCAATTCGGATCAGAAATAACATCTGTTGCAGTAAACTGAACTTTTTTATGAAAAAGAATTGCCACTCCCCTTGATTTGCTATTGAAATTGGAGTGGAATATTTGACTGACCCATGGTCTTCGTAATCTAAGATGATCCCCTATTATTAAATGTGTCTCCTGTAAAAAAATGATTTCAGATTTGAGTTTTTTAAGGTGAGCAAAAATTCGAGCTCTTTTAACAGGGCCATTTAGCCCCTTAACATTCCAACTGACAAATCTGGCAGTGTCTCCTGTTATTACTCCACTTAACATTACTTTACTCAAGTTGTATTATTATATTCCATTTGTGAAAGGTAGAGGTAGTGTGTATCCCAAAAAACCCTGAGAAAAAAAAAAAAAAAAAAAAAAATAGAGAACATAAACAAAACAAAAAGGAACAACTTTAACACGTTCCATTCCTATGCTGGTCTCCCTAACAGGGGCTAGCCGCAGGATTCCCTTATCTTGTCCCCCGAGAGACATTTCCTATATTTCTCCTACTTTGAGAGAGGACACCCAACTTATTCAAATCCTATATTAAATTTAGTGTATAATTTCCCACAACAAGTACAAACCAACTGCATAAAAGCTTACATCTGATCCACAAATGAGTAAAGATGAGTAGTCGCCTCATTAACAATTAGTGTGAATAGCAGTTACCCATATCTGCATCGGGACATGAGAAGTGTGTGCGCATTTCTGCGCACCTGCTCACACAGTTCAGCTCTTACATTGTCTTATCCAAATTAGCCTGCAACGCGCCGCTCATAGAAGGCCCTCGCTTCTTCAGGGGTGTCAAAGTAGAATGATTCTCCATCGAAGGTGACGCGCAGACAGGCCGGGTATAACAGTCCGAAGCGGATGCCTTTTTTGTACAGCTCCTGCTTTATACCATTAAAAGTAGCTCTCTTTTGGGCCAGGTTAGCACTCATGTCTTGGTACACTCTCAAAGTCACATTGCGGTGTTTCAGTTCGTGTTTCATTGCCCACCTTAACGTTGTTTCCTTGTCAGAGAAGTTATGGAAGCACACAATGAAAGGCCTCGGCTTTGGGGATCCTCGTTCCGGTAGCGGGCCGGTGCGGTGCGCACGGTCGATGGGCGGGGGGGGACGTGAATATCTCCCCGAGAGCCTCCATCAGAAAGTCGGCTATGAACTGCTTCGGCTCCTTGCCAGTCTCGCTGCCCTCCGGAATATTCACAATGCGGAGATTAGATCGGCGCGATCTATTTTCCAGGTCTTCTACTCGGTCTAGGAGGTGTTTGTTTTGGGACTCCAGGGATTTTACCGTTGCTTCGGTCGAAGTGATCCTTTCAAAGTTATCTCCCACTCTCGTTTCGGTTTCGGTGAGGCGTTTATTAAATGAGTTCACATCCCCTCGCAGCACGTCAACGGAGGCTTTCAACGACTGTGACGTGGTTTGTATTAGCTTCGCCATATCCTCCTTCATACTGGCTCGTTGGTTTTCAAGCATGGCTGAGAGTTGTTGAACCGTAGCGGGCTCGTTAACTTCGGTAATAGCAGGTTGAGTGTTGTCTGTAGCGGAGCCTGCGGCGCCATGTCGGCTAGCTGTTCAGGTTGCGAATTAGCACGAGTTATGTAAGCTTCAATTCCTTGTTGTTTGCGGCGTTTTGATGGCATATCTTATTTATTCCATTACCAATGCGCATTCAGCGGCTCGTTGTGAGAAAGAAGTGAAATAACAGGACCGTATTGAAGGTAAATAATGAAAATTAGTCGGGAGCCTCTTCTCGCACGTCTGTTCACTACATCGTCTAACCCGGAAGTCCTGCTTTGTACATTTCTAAGGCAGTTTTAGGATGTTCTGATGAAGAGCTTAGGTCAGTCTGAAGTCTTCACCAGCTCAATCGGTCCAGCAAGAACAACGATTGGCGCTTCCAGTAATTTTCTTATAGAAACAGCAAAAAAGAAATTACACAACAGTCAAACACAGCATACACACTCAACAAGTCCCACATTGGGTATGAAGGCATCCCATTAGTTAAGAAGCAGCCATGTTGCACAGCATCCCATCGCATCTCATAACATCCCAGAAAATCTCCACTGGCTCTCTGGCCTCTTGACCTGCAGCCCGTTCAAAAGACATGCGCACAACGTCATAGCAGTGCAACGGAAGAGAAGAAGGAGACATATTATTTTCTTGGGGATAATAACGCCTTTGTTGACTCCAAAAGACCCTGATCAGCCACCTGTTAGTTTAACTCAAGCTAGCTACAACATCCAAAATGGCCCCGTTTGAGGCTTTGGCTCCTGGTACCATCCTCTTGAGCAGAAACGGTGGCAGAAAGGTGGTGGGCGCCCTCTGCTGCATCTGCATCTGTGCCAGTGCTTGAAGAGCCTGCTGCTGGGGTCCCTCTGCCTCGGAGAAGCAGAGCACCTGGAGGGGGTTCGGCAGGGACTTGTGGTCACGAGGACGGCTGGGGACGTCAGCTGTGTGCGCATGCATTGACATGCAAAAAAAACTTGTTAAGGTCAAGAGAATGGCTGTGCAGTTCAACAAGTGTGCCAGCTTGTGTGTGTGTGTGTGTGTGTGTGTTTGTGTGTGTGTTCATAAGAATGCATTAAAATGCACAAATCGAAATACAAAAAAACAGTTGAGGTCAAGAGGATGGCTGTGCAGTTCAACAGTGTGCCCGCTTGTGTGGGTGTGTGGGTGTGTGCGTGGTTGCTAGTGAGTATTTGCAAGCACACATGCTTGTGAAAAAAAAGAAACTCCCCTGTCAATAGGCCGCGGTATGCTCAACCCTCAATGTTGGTGGACAGGTTAAGGACCAAAGTAGGTCACTGGGTTTTACTCCATTCAACTCCTCGGGAGTTGACTCAAAGCCCATCATTGCATTCATCACTCATTGCATACCTTTCTCTGTCAGTCGATCTTTTCTTTTTTTTTTACAAATTTACATTAAGGCACACATGGCTTCTTTTACTACCGTCAACGGAAGATAAGGAGAGGCAAGCTCTTGATAACAACCAACTAGAAAGAGAACACTTGTCCATACACCAAGGTCTAACCCCACGGTTGTGCAAGACACCTGAGCTTAGTTAACAAGTTGAATTAACTGCATGAATACTTCTTTAATGTGCTTTTAAACATGCTGCTTACAGTGAAGGGGTGAACCTCACTAACCACCTAGAGCTTGCATCACCTATAAACAGTTAAACTTAAATCCTACGGAAAACCGTAACATACACAGACATATTGTGGAAGAGCCTAAAAGAGGGATGGGTAGTTGTCTGTATGGATACATTTACTACGGTTTGTAGTAGGTTCATTTGTTTAATGGCATTGCATATCTGATGTGTGTTTGCGTGTGTGTGTGTGTGTGTGAATGTGTGTGTGTGTGTGTGTGTGTGTGTGTGTGTCTTGTTGCTATAGTAACATAACATATGAAAACGGGAGGGGGGATCGGAGAACAGTCAGCATTCTGCTGACTGTGAGAAAAACCTCTTCATACTGAGAAATTCATACTGAGAAAAAAGGGCAGGTCATGAGATCATGAGACAGGTGAGATCATGAGCAGGATACTTAACCTTCAGTGGTAACAACTTCTGGGCACTTTAATAACACATTGATAGTATCCTCAAATGTTCTATGATTTCTTAAAGAATGGTCCCAACTTAAAAAGGGAAATATGATGCATATCATTTTGTTTATTTCTGTATACAACAGAGCTATTACTCCAACAATAATGTTGTGCTATGCCTTACCAACTAAATTACACCTAACCTGTGGAATTAACCCATACATTTACTGTGTAATTGGTTAGATGTCAACTCAACATCATTTTCCAAATACATCAGCTTCAAATGGTGCATACAAAATAATTATGCTACATACTTTCACATATTAGGTGTGCGTGTGCCTGCGTGTATACCTCTGACATCTGTGTGGCGGTGTTCCCCCGTGCACCCAGCAGCACCATGGCCAGGGCCGAAGAGATGCTGAGAGGAGAGTAGAAGACATTGCCAGACTTGTTTTCCTCCGTGATCTTTTTGAACAACGCTAGGGTAAAGGTGGTGTTGGCCAAAGGGGTTGAGGATGCCATTGTGTCTGATACAAAGAAAGAAACATGACAGAATAATGAAACAGTAACTGTGTTGTATCCACTAGGTCCGGAATTCACGAAATGCCCTGTCGGTCAAACATGAAATAGGACGAGGAACACAAGAAAAAACACATACAAGTGAACAGAGCGAAGTTTTCCTTAATACCACCATTTACATAGCCCTTGTAACAAACGTACAGCTGTCATTTCAATTTGCAACATTGTAAAGTAAATGTTTTAAAACTCCTATTACTTTAGCATTTCACATGTCAGGAAGTGCACCTATTCTAATCTAACGTTCTTGTACTGTCCTCGCTGAGGTGTACTAACTCCAACTAGACAGTAAGCTAAACTCTCTTCCAATCATGAACATGAAGAATGCCGTAGATTCCTTTTAGTAGATTTATTTTCAATCTTCGCATTGTACTGACCCAATAGGTGAAAGAGAGTGAAACTAGAAAACAAACAGCAAACATATTGCATTTAGTTAAAACGATCTAGTTTCCATAACAGCACTTTTAGCATAGTAATTACATATTCAGCTTACTGCTAACATCTCCTGAACCTATATTAACATCCTCAGGTTCAAATTAGCTTCCATAGTTTTTAACATTGTCACTTCGATTTTAGCTTGATAACTTTTTACATCATTCGTTTTTACATCATGAACTGAATACTATTAATGAATTAAGTAAGTTTCAACAAAGGTGAGACACATACAAGTGATGCCTCTGCTGGGAAACAACATATAAGAAGTGATTTCTGCCGTCTGCACTTTTAAAGAACCTGCTGCTTCTAGTGTTTTCCACATTCTAAACGTGAATCTAGACATTTCCTGCCTACTTCCTGTACAGCTGAAAGATACAAATGTCAAAATAAAAGTCTGGAAGAAACTGAAACTTACAAACGAAAAGTATCATAATTTAAATGAAAAGCCTGAAGGGCAGAACAGTTCTTATTTGTCATGTATTCAAACTGCGACAGACTTACACTTTACTTCACACAATCTTACCGCTATAATAGCAGGCCTGTCGCACCAGTTACTCAAGTTACTCATGTGCGCATGTGCCAAACAGCCTGCAGCTCACACACACACAGCACGCGCGAACGCATACATACACCGCAAGCACGCACATGCACACCGCCAACACACACACCACACACACAAGCACATGCGCACGAACATACATGGAAACGCACACACACAAACACACACACGCACGCGCACACACCGCACATCAAGACAAAGGCAGCGACACATACAAGGAAGCGCACACACACTCACGCACACACACGCACATGCACACAGCGTACGTCAAGACAAAGGCAGCGACACACTCGCCGAGCTAAGACGCGCACACACCGCAGCCACACCCGCCCTTAAACATAACGGCTCTGCCATGGGCACACACGCAGGTTAGAACACAAACGCACGCGCACACACCGCAGCGACACTCACCCAGGTAAGACGTTCTATAGACTGTAAAAATTGAGATAAAAAAAGGGAAGAGACTATTTCTCACCTCGACAAGCAACGGCGGGTAGTTCATTTTGTCATTTAATAACCCTTAAATTCAAACATTGCACCAACCGACATATCAACACATAAGTGACGTGATCTTAAAGAGACAGTGTCCCTATAACGCAGAACCAGAACATGTCAATACCACAGTATGGTGAATTATGTCTATAGAGTCCACCACAAGACTACACTTTGTTGCTTAAAGGAAATATTACTGACCCCCTTGAGCCTCCCGAAATGTCTTTACACTTTGTTGCTCAAACTTAATATTACCCTCCTCCTTGAGCGTCCCCAAATGTCTTGCAATATTGATATCCCCCCCTCCCCCAGGCAGAATGTTTTGGTTGTTTTATTTTTCTTATGTTTTGTATGGATGCTATGTGTGACTGTAGGCTACTGCTGCTTGTCTTGGCCAGGGCACTGGAAGAGATGTTTAATCTCAATGATGATTATTATTTTCAACTAGGCAATAGTAGTTGTTGCCTTGCATTTTTAAATGTCAATGCCCTTTTCATCCCTGAATAACAGTAAAAGCTATTTAATAATTGATTTGCATGCATAGTATACTACACTTTCCATTGAACAATTACCCCTGTTACCATAAATTGACTAATTTGATAATGTAATCAAATGCTCACACACTAGCTGCTTTCGGACATACGTGTAAGTCCTGATATTCTCCTGATGGGCCGTGTGTGTGAACAACATATTCTGACATTTGTACCCTGAAAAACTCCTTAATAATACTACCCCTGGGGTAGTATTTTCTCCGTAGGAAATGTAAATGACCTTATATGTGAATGAGGAGTAGGAAATCTGTATTTCTTACACCACTTCAGTGGGCGTGTTGATGACGAATCTGCATTTCATTGACCCCCTAAATGATAATCAACCTGTTGCCTTTTGTTCTCTGAATGGTTCAAAAATATGTAAATGTTGGAACTGCTTTTAAGAGTCATTTGTGGTTATACGTTGTAAAATTATAGGCAAATGTTATTATAATAATGCGCTCAGAAATTTCTTACATTATCTGGGGTTTCCACATTATTGCTATGGGTTTAATTACAACTAGAGGTTGAGCACGCACAATGCATGCGGGAAAACTCTAGTCCAAATAAAACATAATAAATATACCTAACTTAAAAAGAGTTAAAGCCATTGATTAGTCTTTCAACGTCATATAAACTACTTACCAATCAGTGTGTTCCTGTCCTTGACACTGGCGTCCAGTAAAGGCAAGAGGAGTCTTTATAGATAATGTCGATGGTATTTGGAAACGCCCACAGCCTTTTGCTCAAATCTAGGCAATCTTTGGCCAATGCCAACGAACCTCAGGAGTGCTTCCTGAATTGTCATTGGGTTATGAGTTCTACGGCAAGCTGATGGGGAATATACATAGTTATAACCTTACGCAGGTTTAAATAGCCATTGTTTGAAAGGATACTATACAATGCTTTATACTATGACTATCCTGAGTGCCAACTGCCTTCTTTTTTTATATCCAAATACAATAGGCAGCTGTGCATCGTTTTATCTTTTACCATGTTGTGAGTCTTTTGCAGCTAATCATGAAGGGAGTTGAAACCTCTTGTTATTTGAAAACCACTAATACAACTGGACGTCTACTCAGAATACAACAACTCTAGTTTCTGAGTAGACCTTTATATATATAAAACATAGATCATATCATTGAAAACATATAATATATAAAATACAAATATGTATGCTTATTGGAAAACTAGCAATTAGACATTTATTCGTATGCAAAGTCCCACCCTAGGCAGTAATGCAAAGTCCTAAAAATTACAGAAGATGATATGACTAGTTTAGGTAATCTTGAACTGAAAAAAGCAGTGTTGGTGTGATACTTACATTTATTTCAACATCAATGATTTCAATGTAAATATAAACTGGTGGGTCATTTCATAACATGATAATCCAGTCAACGATGAAAGATAATTCAGGAGATACACATTAGTTAAAAGTGTAAATGCATGATCATCAATGAAATATACGTGATGTTGAATTAGGGTCAATGGCGGTTCTACACGGGGGCCTACGAGGGCCTGTGCCCCTGTCCCTGCCCCCCCCTTTGGCCCCCCCGTGCTGTCCAAATAAAACAATTATGATTGTACTGATTTTATGGAACTAATGCGACGCAACATACTACACAGGTTAATTAGAGGGGCGCACCCAAACACTATGCTGCTGCTGCTGGGTGAATGAGAGCCCAGCAACTACTCTTGGAGAAAGGAGCCACGATTTCCCCTGTAAGCCAAACTGTTTAATTTCGTAAGTGACTTCTTGTTCTTGCACATAACTGTGTTACTGTAGTTCCTCACAGTGATGATGAAATTATGTTTGTAAATGTCTGGTCTCAATAGAAAAAAAATGTGGAAACTTAATATAATAAAGTTTATAATTATAATCTTTTGCCATTTTTTTGTGCCCCTCTAGTTAAACACTGGCCCCTCCTTGGCCCCCCTAGTACAATTTGTCCAGAACCGCCCCTGGTTTGGGTTAATTAGTGGATAGTGAATTTTGGAGAACAAGGGATTTGACAATGCTTTGAAGCTACTCCTCCCTGGAAATGATACTCAATTCTTTGTAAATTATACTATGTCATGAGTCTCCTGGATTGTGATTATTCAAACATTCCTGAGATACAAATCATTTCAAAGAACGCAAAGAAATGGCATTGTAACAACAAAAGCCTCAGAATATTACAAAACATGTTAATGCATTGGCCAATGATGTAAAAAATATACACTAAACAATACTTGGTTAATAATAAAATGAGATGTTTTGTGCAAAGCTCCCCACTATGGACCAATCTTACACATGTATATTCTATAAGACAATTATATGGACCTACAGGTAATTAATACATGCAAAGCTGTGACACAGAAAAATAGAAAATTGTACTGTGTGATAAAGATAAATGTCGAATACATAATGCTATATATACACAGGGGATAACATTGAATAAAACATGCATGCGAGAAAATCCCTTTGCTGATTGGCTAATGCATACATTTCCAAGAGGGCGGAGCGTTTAAGTGTGCTTGGTCACTTTCAGAGGTGCACAGGTAAGAGGGGAGCCAGGCAACATAGGCGATATTTGGCACAGAAGGATTGCAGAACGAGCTACGCTATGTGCGTACGGATGCCCTTGAAGAGCCACCCTCTTGGGGTCAGGGGAAGGTCTGACTCAGGGACTTGCGGTCCGTACGGTACTTCTTTAGGTGCTGGTCATTGACTAGTGGCGAGTTCCCCCTGTAACCCTCCCTCATCATGCACAATTAGACCGTCCCCACGGGAGCCGGAGTGGGGTTGGTGCTCCTGTTGTTGTCGGTGGGTGGGTTCAGGCCCATGGAGGTGAAAAAGCCCACCACCTGCGCGGGGACTTCAGCCAACACACTCCGGGCCAGGGCCTCTGGGGGGGCCTGGATCAGGGAGGAGACATGACACATCGGGGGGGTTTGATATCGTACACCGAAGACCGGAAATACATATCCCAAAGCACTTAACAGCAACAGAGTAAATTAATGAACTTGAGGAAGGGGTGGGCGGTCTACATGCAGTGAATGAATGAATGCTGTAGTCAAACCGCAGTCTAGTTTCAGCTGCCAATCTCTGGCTCTCCCCAAGTACCTGCATATGTCAATGCATGTATGCGTATTGCAGTTTACCTCTAAACATGAAACATTTAAAGACAATAGATAAATTAGAGCCTAGCCTTTATAACAATGTATTATAAAAACTCTTACTTTGCTGGTTAATATATGCTTGCATTAATAATGCAGGTTATAAAGGCAGCCTAACAAATGTTTTAAAACGTTGGTAGCCAAGCCAGTATGTCACAGTGTCACTGATATTTGAATGAAATCTTACAAGGCCTCGAGCAGATACAACAGTGAAAAGATAACCAGGGCAATGGCAAGGGCAAGGGTCACTCTTCTAAACAATGAAAGAAAATCATCTCAAAAATGACTTCTGAATGGGAAAGGGGGTGGCATCCACATGGAGACGTACAAAAAACGCTGCTGAGCTTGAGGACAGAAAGTCATGCAGGGACGGCGGGAGAAAGGGTTCATGCACGAAGGTTAAGGACAAGCGGCCAAGGCAGCGGGTTAAGGGTTTGTTTCTTGTTGATGTTGTTATAAACAATTCTAAAGAACCGAGGTACCCCCTAGGATGCACTGGCCTCCTTGGGAGGCTTCAGCCCAAATAGGCAGAAGAAGGTGGCCACTTGCTGCGGGAGCTTGGCCAGTACGCTCTGAGCAAGAGCCTGGCTTGGCGCCTGTAAAGACACGGATACACAGGGCACACAGGTGAGCTGGGCGTGCACCGGGACCACGGATCGGTCAGAATTCGGAACCAGAGACCAGAAGCGACAGGACAGTGTCAGGCCGTTTAGCGCCATGTTTTTTTATTAGGCTTAATTCAACTAACAATCGGCCGGTGGTTACGAGCAAAGCACGATCCATGCGGTGACAACCTCAGAGCTATCGTCTCGCCTACTTACATTCTGGAAGTCCCTGAAGGGGACAAACTGGACGATGTCCCGCATGGCCGCCTCGCCGGTCTGAGAGCGCAGCCGCCCGTCGTCCCCGTCCAGGAACTCCATGGCGCTGAAGTCGGCTCCGCCCACGCCGACGATGATGATGGACATGGGGAGGCGGGAGGCGTTGACGATGGCGTTGCGCGTCTGGTCCATGTCCGTGATCACGACGTCGGTGATGATGAGCAACACAAAGCATTGCTGCAAAGAGTTGTATAGGGTGTATGCACTAAGCTGTGTGACGTACTTCCTGTTTCAAATAATACAGCTCGGTTGCTTCCGGTCTGTGTGTTTATCGCGCTAGCCTGCGGACTTTGATACTGTAAACATGGATCAAGACCGCAAACATCTAAAAACTGGAAATTTTCAGAGGCAGGAGACAACCTACGCAGAGCACTGCTGTGTCCCCCACTGTACAGCGTCAGCTAAATTCAACGGGGTATTAAGTTTTCATGGCTTTCCGAGCCAAACTGACGTGAGGAGTCGATGGATTGTGAACATACGCCGGGATGCATATGTCATCACCACTCACTCCAAGGTCTGTAGCAGACACTTTAGTCCCGACAAGTTGATTGAGCCAACTACTCCTCAGGGTCGAAGGAGACTTGCAAAAGGTGCCGTACCAACCCTTTTTGAGTGGAACCAATATACGGTCGCAACCCCAAGGCGCGGCGTGTGGGATAGAGTGGATCGCTTCGTCGAGGCTGCCCCTCCGGAAGATGAAGTTGATCAACGTTTCAAAGATCACGACTACTGCTCTGTCCCAGAACCGGCTGCCATGGATATGGCCGCATCCGCTGCTGAAAGCGTCACAAATGAAGTAGAGGAGCTGAGAAAGGAGCTACAGGAGTGACGTCTCCAGCGAGATTTTGGACTGCAACGGTTTGCTGGCTCCGACGCAGACATACGATTTTACACCAGGGAAGTCATTTCTATTTTTTGTATTAGCCTATGTGATATTAGCCTATGTGATATTAGCTTTGTCCCTAAGTGACGGGGATATGTGCCATGCAGGGACAATAGCTCTACGTTACAGATTAATTTATAGTACTGTACCAAATTACTTTTTAATAGGTCTATGTGAATGATAAATAGCACACAAGTAGTGTCATGTTGAGAGATGGTGTAATTCAGGACAGGAGTTGGGAATGTCCATGTCTTATCAGAATTTATATATTTGAATGTGACAGCATCAATAGTTCAGAAAAAAACATTTATAATACAGATTTGTGTAAAGACCTACAGAGACGTTGCCAGTTAAAGTCTACAAAAGTTTATTTTTAAATAATTGGAAAAAAGTCATTATTCTATGAGAGGAAAATGGGAGCACTGAAGCGACAGCGCCAGAATGTGACCGTCTCCAGCTCCACCAATGCGGGTCCTAGAACAAAAATACTATTAAACAATTGTAAAAATGTATGAATTGAACAGGTAACACCCTACTTATCTGCATGCAAGTGCACAGCAAACCACCAAACAGCGCCTCCCAATGATACATCCCCGACAGGAACACTACTCTAAAAAGAAAGAGCACAGAGACCACATTAGGGCATTGGATATCCAGACACATCAGGTCGTCTTATAGGAAGTTGGGGCAGTTATTAAAATGCACCCAAAGAGGAAACTAAACAAACCTGTCAGCCGAGTGCCAGGAATTAGTTACGGTGCCATCCGGTAGAGCAACCGTTGCGTACTGGCCAAGTCACAATACAGGTTAAAGTGAGGTGACTGAGGCTGAAACAGGTATATGGGTGAAATACAGGTCACCCTGCCACACAAACACACACATATATATATATATATATGATAAAATCGTAATCTTAGTAGTTACTGTTGACATTATTTTGGTAACAATGTATACTTTTGAAGATTTTAAACATTTTTATGTGGTGTCTTTTGTGAATAGATTTGCCAGCTACGACCACCTGATGGCATTTTGGTCTTTGATCGAGCCTTGTCTATACAAGATGGTCCGTGTATCCAGAGCCAAATCAGCTGCCCAGAAAAAAGAAGAAGTGGTCGCACCTGCACGTGCATCAACGGTACTTTATAAGTAGTTACAGATGTAATTATACGTGATTTCATTGCATTTGTATTTGTTTGAGCTATCCTTTTTTATTTTCCTCTCAGAGACAGCTGCTCCAGCCCATAGATGAACTCTTTCTTTTTCTGAACTATCTTTCGGCTGGATTGAAGGAGAGGGACCTGGCAAATCGCTTTAGAATTCACTAGTCCACAGTGAGCCACATCATTGCCACATGGACTTGTTTTCTGGCCACAGCACTAGGGTCTATATGTATTTGGCTCACACCTGCAGAGGTACAGGCTTACCTCCCGGAGGAATTCCGTGATTACCCGGACACCCAGGTAATTCTTGATTGCACAGAGCTTAGATGCCAAACCCCATCCTCACCCCTCCTTCAAAGTGAGATGTACTCTACGTACAAATCCCACTGCACCATGAAAGGCTTGGTTGGCATAGCCCCACATGGTGCAGTGACATTCATTTCCGGATTGTATGGTGGTTTAGTTAGCGACAAGGAAATGTTCAAACAGTCAGGAATCGCTGAGTTGCTGACAGAAAACATGGCAGTAATGGTCGATAAAGGCTTCGTAATCAGTGATTGCTGCAAAAGCAAAGTTTACTGCCCACCCCTTCTGTCAAACAAAAAACAAACAGATGCCAGCATGCCAGGTGAAGGAGACACAGGCCATAGCCAGATTGCGGGTGCACGTAGAGCGTGTCATTCGGAGGATAAAGGAGAACCGGCTTTTTGATGGCACCATCACCCTGTCACATGCATACAATATCAATGAAATATTTGCAGTTGCCTGTCTGCTGTCAAATTACCAAAACAAGGCACTCGTCAAAAAATGGGTTAAGTGATTAAATAAAGACAATATTATTGCCTTTCATGAAAATGCAGTAGATCTGTCTGCTAGGAAGTAAGTAAAGATTGACTGTTTAAATGTTAAGAACACTTGGATTACGTGCAGTTAATGTTTGGATTTTCATATGCATTTGATTTCCCATTTTACAAAAAGAAATAATGCAATTGCTGAGAAAAAAATATATTTATGGTGATTACATGGTCTCTGACATTTCCAGGAAGAAACGGCACTTCTGGTTGTTTGGTTGACGGTGAGTTGCTGGCCAACGTGAGGTAAGACTGCTGGTGAAGGTGAGATGAGACTGCTTGTGAGTTAACTGATTTAAGATAATCTAATCTTGGGTAATGTTTTTTACATTTTCTTAAGACGCAGGTAGCTAGGCATGTAATAGTAGAAAAAGAAATGGTCTGCCTTTTCTCGAATTGCGCTCTGCACTTCTGGCTCAACATAGATTCTCTGCACTACGTAGTCTTCCTGCGCCCACACAACAAAGTCGCACCACTGCATTCCAGTTATGAGCAGCTGGCCTTGGACTTGCCAATAATAAGAGTGGCTCTTTTTAAGTTGTGGCGAACCACCCTCCATTTTCAAATATTTGCAGTCCACAAAGTTGTGGACATTGGGGCATTTAAATTCAACAAGGCCAAATTGAGGGTATTCGTTGGGGTCAAAAACAATTCCATCCGGGGAGGAAGCAAGCCAGGGGGTAGACGGGTGAATGACAAGACCACAGGGTGAGTAGTTGACGTTCATCAGCTGACTGTACTCAGCTGCTACTGCAGGCTCCATCTCAGCACCTCTCCTCATGTCTGCTGTCTGCCGTGTGCCCTTAATTATGCGCTCTGCTAATGCCTCTGCAGAGCTCTGGCCTCTGACATGGCACACCTCACGAAACCTAGAGGTGGTCACTCTGGGTCGGCGGAGCAGGTGCCACTCGGTGCAGGAGCTTTGCTCACGTGTAGCCTCCTCAATTTTGTGGGCCATTGCCATGGTGACAGAAAGACTTTGCAGGTTTAGCAGCTCTTCTTCTGAGCACACAAATGGACATTGGGACGGTAAGATGTCATAACCCTCCAGAGGCAGACGGGGTGTTGGTGGGGTGTTGTGGTGGGGTGTGATAAAGCGGGATTTCACAGGAGGCTGCTAATATGACAACATGCTACCCTTCTGCACTAACCCAAAGGCTGTTTCTACCATGGGCTTGCCAGGTCCCATGTTCATTGTAGAAACAAGAGGCTTGTCCTCCAGGTTAAATTTCGCATAGGCCTCCTCTACGCGAAGTAGGCAGGGATCTGGCAATTCTCCAACCATGCCTCTGTAGAATCCACTCCTACAAAGAAATTAACAAATTGCAACATGTATTTGCAACACAGGGAACTACATTTAACAAAGCAAATTACCTAACTCCAGTCTGGACCATCCGATTTGGGACAGGTTTGGTAAAAACCATGGTATTTACTGGTCCAGGCTTTACTCCATGAGAAAATAAATGTTCGATGGAGGGGTCACTTTAAATCAAGACTATTAAAAAATGTAATTAAAGTTTAACTTACCATTGTTCGCGGCTTGTGCCATTGCTGATCCGACTCCGTACAGCTATGCACAGGGGGCACGACAGGAAGCTTCAACGATGAATAGTGTGCTGTCTGAAACAATAATGCTGCTAAATGGTTGCACAGAACAGTGCCAGCCACACAGAAGCAGTGGTGGTGACTTAGAATCACTGGGGATGAATCACAAAGCTTGAAAAAAAAAAAAAAAAAGGTAAATCATTAGAAATTATAACCTCAGCATCATGGGTGTAAACAACCAATTGGTTCTTATGAAGGTAAGCACTTGAACTGTGCTAGAAAAAGCCTACCATCCAGAATGCTTACTGTTATATTCTCTCCCTCTTAAAATAAAGATGTGATTGTTTTTAAAGCGGCTCCAAGAATCACACAATTATTCCACTGTACCTGTACTTCTGCTTTGCAAACGACAATAAATATCTTGAATATTGAAAAGTTGTAGTCTTGTACTCATTACCTTGACTAAATTAAATTGTGTGCGGAAAAAAGGGAGACATGATAAACATTCAAGTTGGTGGCCCTTGAGGACTACACTTAGCTACTGCTCAACCGAACAAACCCCACTGAACAGGGATGAACACAGCATCCTGCCTACACTCAAACCGTGTGGTGCCTCGCTCTTCCTCATCGACCTGTAGCACAAGGCTCTCACGCTGACCTGCCCTGTCAGCTAGTCTTTATTGGACTCTGAATGAAATAACATACAAATTCATTAAGCTTCAATTGTACTGGGTTACGCATCATCACTATCTATAACAAGTGACTACATGGAAAGTAAGGTTAGGTAGCTACATAACGTTACTTTTGTATACGCAAAACTGTGGCTATAAATTAAACATATATTACTCAACACAACAGGCAAAAACATCAAGGCTGATATAAAACACTGGTTAAGAAATCTTGTTAGAATTTGCTGTTACTGCATCGTAAGACACGTTAGAAAGTGACAGTTAACTGACAGACTAGCCTTTGACAGTAGCTACTAGCTAGCGTCTGTTAGAAGTAGTTTTTTTACCTTCGTAGCTGTGAATGTCTCCAATTTGCTCATCGGAGTTTTTGTTTCCCGACATAAACGGTGCACATCTGTGATATTTATTGCCGGCAACTCCTGTAAACACCGGGTGTAGAACGTTGCCATCTTGGAACCGGAAGCTGATGAGCTGTATTACGGCGAATCAGGAAGTGCTTGTGCAAGTAGCCTATTGTTAAAGTTTCTATGCGTAACATTGCAACTGGCTCGTAGCTTAAATACCCGTCAGTCGATAATGATTTCAATAGTGTTCTCAATAAAAATCTCATCCAATTATGAATATATTCTACAAAAGAAAAATGCGGCCCAGCCCATACCCCTCTCTTTGTTCACAATAATTGTACTATCGCCAGTTGCACAGCCAGTTAGTGGACAGAACGCTCTGATTTAATTTTTTGAAATCTAAAAGTCTCTTGCCTACCAACCAGCGAGGGGCTCAATCTCACACATTACAACTTCAATTTGAGTTATGGAAGCACAACTCTTAAATATAAACTACAATGATTAAAAGCTCAAGTTGGTTCGGGCACAAGCTTAACCAAAAGAACCCAAAGACATTTAGACCTCTGCGGTCTACGGCAACATGCTCAGCGATGCGGTGGTCTGCTGGATGGCCTGTTTGGCGAAGCAGGCCACGTGGTTGATGACGTGGGAGAAGTTGGTGGGGCCGTAGAGCTTCACCTGGGGCAGACACACGCGGTAGGCCTCCACCACCCCGGCCACCCCTACACAGGCACAGTTCAGGGGTATCATCTCTTGGTTAGGGAAAACACATGGAACAACTATGGAAGACCAAAACCTGCCCGAGATTGTATGTGGAAACCTACCGGAGCAGAAAGGGTTAGACGGGTTGAAGTTCAGAGGGAACTGGTGAGAAACCTGTAAAGAGGAAACAGCAAATGGTTTGAAAAGAGGAACCATGCATTAATACCAACTGAATTAACTGTCCTGTAGCAACCCCAATGTGAGTCATTGGGGAGGAACCTGAGCTCCAAATCCAAAGGCAGGGAACATCTTGTCACTGAGCAGGAAACATTACAACACACGGTGAAGGTGAAATGCTGAGCGGAAACTGAGCTGTTTGAATGCAATAAATATTTTTGAGATCTGTTTATATTTCAGCTATGTCAGACTTTTATTGTTGTCAATTTTCTACCATATCCTCATACTACATTTTGGCTGTGTAGTGATTTCTTTGAAAGCCCACAGGTCCTTTCAGGACATGAAAAAAGACTGGACTTCTTTGTACATTTTCATTTGTTTTACAACCAACACCAGAATAAAATGTCAAACAAAAGACTCCTATTATTGTTTACATTCAGATAAGACATGCCATATTTCATTACATGTTGATTGAAAGTACTGAGCCTAAATTATGGCAAACACATGTTTTATTAAAGGTCCCATTGCATGCTTCTTTATGTATGCTTTAATATAGATATTAGTGGGCCCCTAACACAGTATTTGAAGATGTTCCCGAAATTCAGCCGTGTTGTAGAATTACAGCCACTACGAGTCAGTCGCACATTAAGCCTTCCCCAATCACGCGTCAAGGAGGAGGGTGGGGGTGTGTCCCGGAGCAGCTTGCGGCCACGGTACCATGCGCTCTGTTTACAGTGGCTGTATCGCAATGGCAAGGCGCACACAGCCTTTGGCCATGTTCTGTAAATATTCTACAAAACTCCGGATTCTGGCGGGAGTCCTGGAGCTCTATATCTAAATAATATATATATATTATCTATGTATAATATTGTACATAGATATCTATATCATATAATATATATTATCACGGCCAAAAGCTGTGTGGGCCTCCAGACGATATTATGAATCTCAAACGATTGCCTTGGGTTCTCCGACGTCTCTGGTTCTTCCACTTCCACATCATTTGAAGTAGACTGAACCTCGCGGTGCCTGCTGCCCGCTGCCGGCTGCCTGCACTTTCCACGGCAGCCATCACTTTGACGCTTCATCACTTACCGTGACGCTGCCACGCACTGCCGGAGTAGAGTTCTTCAGGATGAGCGGTCTACTTAACTTTCTGCTGGAAATCACCTGGGCAAGAGGAGCGAGCCAGTGACTCTACAGCCTCTTAATAAAACTCCTCTCAAACACACCCACACCCTCAGACATGAGCCTGAATGGTTTCTACAGTCCTGTGGAGGGGACTGTAGGAACCCCAACAAACAATCAAACAGGAGCCGTGTGCTACATGTGGGCTCTGATTTCACAGCCAGTGATGGTGTCTGCTTGAGTTGTGTGTAGATACACATGTGTTGCGTTACACTCCACTACACCTGCATCAAAGGAGCGGAGTGACAGAGAGGCCCATGGTGCACTCCAGCTGTGACAGGAAGTCATCGTCACTCAGGTCCACCGTTTTGTTGTCAATGTCCTAGATGCCAAACTGCAGCTTCTGCACAATCTCAAAGTAGTAGTCCATGACAAATTTCTTGGCAAACTTGGGGCTTAGGCAATTCTAGACCTGCTCTGTGCGACCAACCTGTTGAAATACTAGGGGGTTTCTGCAGTTCTTTGCGACATGTTACATTTCAACATAAGGAAAATAAATGTTGTTGTTAAACGAGGCAATAAGGGAAGCATATAAGCGTACATTAGAAAAAATCATAAAGTTGTATGCATAGCACTCACGTTTATTCAAGTGTATATGTTTGATATGACGATTGGGAGCTGTCCATGAATTATTATTATTTTTCTACGTATCCTTTTGCACTGTCTGCATCCATCACTTGTATTCAAAAGTATTTGCACTGAATGTCGTCCAATGCTGAACCACATTAATGGCTTCAAGAAAAAATGTGTCCAGTGCAGGTTCAATGGTCATTACATCACGCCTGTCCCTGTGGACTCTGGCAACAAACATATTCAGCCTCCTACATGTACTGACCTCATACCAATGGCCCTCCTTGCTGCTCATCAGCAGCACACACAGAGGGTCTGACTTGGAGCCGATAATAGGGAGGTAAGGAAAAACATGGAGAGAATATATTTCAGGAAAAAGGAGGTATAGACGTATACCAAATTTCTCTCAAAATTGTATTCTCTCCACAATTGTTCTATCCCTCCGTTTTTCCAAAAGGAATATTCTCTCCATCCTTTTTCTCAAGTATATATACCTTTTATTTGTGGAGAGAATAAAAAATCGAGAAAAAGGAGGTATAGAAAAATTATGGAGAGTAAACGATCAAGAAAAATAAGGTATAGAAAAATGATGGAGCGAATATATTTTGGGAAAAAGGAGGTAAAGAAAAAAGATGGAGGTTATATTTTTTGGAAAAAGGAGGTAAAGAAAAAAGATGGAGAATATATTTTTGGGAAAAAGGAGGTAAAGAAAAAATAAGAGATAACGATACCAGTAACGGAAATTACACCGATACTGCAGAACCCTTTAATAAGAACATCTGCTATGAGTAGTTTGAATGCTAGATGCTGTATCAGAATATTCTCTGTATTCCTGAACTAGGTAAGTTCAGGAATCGGAATCTGAAGTAAAAAAGGGTATCAGAACATCTGTAGTTTAAATGAGTTTGCCGTGGATTTTTGTGTAGTACACTACTTTACACAGCTACAGACACAAAGGGCTTTTACTAGAAGAATCATGATGAACGATGAGAAGAATCTCATCATTCAGGATCTTTCTGAATGATGAGAGGTGACGACCAACTCTTTGTCATTTTACTTTTGATCTGTGACCAGGTTGTGTGCCGTGTCTTCTCCCTGTGGCTTCTCAACCCCTTGCCCATGGGCGTCTCCAGCCGGGGCAATGCCGAGTCCATCCTGACTGCCCAAGTGCTGTGCAAACTGCTGTTGTTTAATAGGTGGGTTGGACTTACAGCGTCTGATGTGGGCAGCATAGCTGTACGGCCTTGTCTGTCCCAAGCCCCCAGGAACAGTGCATACTTCTGCAATCCACCAGTGTTCAGCGGCCAAGCCTGGTATTGTAGCTGTTTAAGCAGGCTGTGGACGGGTCCCTCGATTCAAAGGGCCCAGAAGTAGATATCTCCGTTCAGTCCAATACACGTGGGGAACAGGAATGTGTCTCCGCAAAAAATGTCTGGATATCAATAAAAGGCTCATAATTATCTTTATACCATGTACTAATAAAATGTAAGTTTTCTATTTTCAAAACGCCACCTCAAGCGTTTTACTAGCCGTTTTATTTATTTATATTTTGCAGGAGAAGGACGGGTGGGCAGCTGAAAAAAGTCGTAGTGAAACAATTGTTGATTCGGCCCGGCATCCGAGAGGGCTCAGTGCACGACTCCGTTAACTAAGTTTTTCCTTTTACTTAACATGAATGACGTTGATGGTTTTTAGGCAATGTGTTGAATTTTTATCACTTAAAGCGCAGAGGGACGTGGAAAATGACCTCTTACGACGCTTACGATGCTACAATGCTAACAATGCTAGACAACGAGAATATTTCTGCATCCGGCACATCATGCACTAGGGCGTGGCTGGCTCCCATGATGCGGAAGCAAATCTCTCCTTGATGTTGCCCTTCTGGACCTATTAAAGAAAGGACAGCGGATTAAAAAATGGCGCCCATTCATTTCTATGAAAACTGCTCAATGGCACAGGGCAATCAGATCAGATCAGATCAAATCAGCTGCAATAACCCCTATTCTCAAAAAACCCGGTGCTGACCCCAGCAAATTCAACAATCTCCGCCCAATCTCCAACCTCCCCTTCCTTTCAAAAATTCTGGAAAAACTGTTGCCTCTCAGATTTATGATCATCTCTCTCACAATAGTCTCTATGAACAGTTCCAATCAGGCTTTCGCCCACTTCATAGCACCGAAACAGCTCTTGTTAAAATAACCAATGACCTCCTCATGGCTGCGGACGCTGGACTACTCACCATCCTGATCCTCCTGGACCTGAGTGCAGCTTTTGACAGCATTTCCCACACCAACCTCATTGACCGATTAGCCTTCCTTGGTATATCTGACACACCTCTGGACTGGTTCAAACCATTTATATCTGGACGTACTCAGTTTGTCCAACTCAAAACATTTAGATCCCATTCTTCCCCCCTCTCCTCTGGTGTACCCCAAGGTTCTATCTCTAGGAATTCAGGTCAAGAGTCTGGGTGTCATCCTGGATAGCACCCTGTCATTTCAGTCCATATCAATAATGTCACTCAGTCAGCTTACTTCCATCTACGTAACATCTCTCGCCTGTGCCCATCTCTCTCCCCCAACAGTGCTGAAATTCTGGTTCACACCCTTGTCCCATCGCGTCTGGACTACTGCAACTCTTTCCTCTTTGGTCTACCTGCAAAGTCCATACATAAATTAAAACTGGTACAAAACTCTGCAGCCCATATCATTACTAAAACCCCCTCCATCAGTCACATAACACCTGTCCAGCAGCAACTCCATTGGCTCCCCCTCAAATTTTACATTATTTACAAGATCATGCTTCGCACTTTCAAGGCCATCAACAATCTTGCCCCTCTTACCGAGCTCCTCCATATCAAGACACCCACCCGTTCTCTAAGATCCTCTTCCTCCATCCAGCTCATCCTCCCACCTGCTCGCCTAGTTACAATGGGGTCAAGAGCATTCAGTCGCTTAGCCCCCCACATCTGGAACTCTCTGCCTCATGACATCCAACACTTCAACATTATCACTTTCAAATCTCGCCTGAAAACGTATCTATTGGGATAAGCTTACTCCCTTTAAGTAAGTTGTATTCTTGGGACTATAATGACTCTTTTCTCTTGTACACTTTTATTATGGTTTTTTTGCTTGCTCTTATGAATGTGGAATTTTTTAAGGTGACCTTGACTGTCAAGAAAGGCGCCGATAAGTCAAATGCATTATTATTATTATAATTAGATTGCCGCTTCCCCTGTCCACCAGCCAGATACTGCTACATTGACTTTGACAGAGCCCACATAGGCAAGACAGAGTCAAACATTTGCTAGCCTTAAGGAAAATGACAGAGGGAAATTGTAGAAATATTCCAGTAATTTTCTTATAGAAACAGCAAGAAAGAAATTAAACAACAGTCAAACACAGCATAGACACTCAACAAGTCCAGCATTGGGTATGAAGGCATCCCATTAGTTAAGAAGCAGCCATGTTGCACAGCATCTCATAACATCCCAGAAAATCTCCACTGGCTCTCTGGCCTCTTGACCTGCAGCCCGTTCAAAAGACATACGCGCAACGTCATAGCAGTGCAACGGAAGAGAAGAAGGAGCCATATTATTTTCTTGGGGATAATAACGCTTTTGTTGACTCCAAAAGACCCTGATCAGCCACCTGTTAGTTTAACTCAAGCTAGCTACAACATCCAAAATGGCCCCGTTTGAGGCTTTGGCTCCTGGTACCATCCTCTTGAGTAGAAACGGTGGCAGAAAGGTGGTGGGCGCCCTCTGCTGCATCTGCATCTGTGCCAGTGCTGGAAGAGCCTGCTGCTGGGGTCCCTCTGCCTCGGAGAAGCAGAGCACCTGGAGGGGGTTCGGCAGGGACTTGTGGTCACGAGGACGGCTGGGGAGGTCAGATGTGTGCACACGGTGTGTGTGTGTGTGTGTGTGTGTGTGTGTGTGTGTGTGTGTGTGTGTGTGTGTGTGTGTGTGTGTGTCTGTGTGTGTGTATTCATAAGCATGCATTATCATGCAAAACAAAAACAGTTGAGGTCAAGAGGATGGCTGTGCAGTTAAACAGTGTGCTAGTTAGCTTGTGTTTGTGCATTTAAAAGAAACACAATCCAAGGTACAATGGAAAATACAAGCTGTTAAACATCTTCGATGTTTAAGTGCATCGCCTATACAGAACAGTCAAACGTAAATCATTACGGAAATTGGTGGGATTCACGGCCATTGCCCTGCGAGCTTCAGTAAGGGTTTCAATCCGCACTAACAGTTAATCCCCCGTTCCCCCCTTGTCCGTTCCATTTTGGAACATGTATAATAAACATGTTTTATTTTGCTTGTTTCATTAAATTGTATTAATTAGTTAAAGCCACTAGAGGGAGCCCCCAACACATTGGCCGCCCTAGTCGGTCGCCTAGGTCGCCTATGCCGATGGCCGCGCCCTGAGGCCATGTTCCAGTGTAAACAGGGCCGTTTCAAGGGATTTGGGGGCCCCAAGCAAGACTTCCGAGCCGGGAATTTGGGGGCCCCAAGCAAGACTTCCGAGCGGGGGGTGGGGAAGTGCTTGGGGCCCCCAAATTCCCGGCTCGGAAGTCTTGCTTGGGGTGCGTACTACAGTGAGAGTTTCAATGCCGCTATCAATTAATCGCCTGTCTTCTCCCATGTCCGTTCCATTTGGGAACATGTGTGGTAAAAATGTTTTATTTCACTTGTTTCATATAATTTAATTAAGGGCGCCACCAGAGGGCGCCTTCAACACATTTGCCGCTCTAGGACTAGGTCACCTATGCCGATCACTGATCAGTTTGTCGTTGCATTTTATTTATAACCAGTATTTGTCTTGGGGCCCCAGGCCAGCTCGGGGCCCCAAACAATTGCTTGGTTTTCTTGCCTTCTCTCGACGGGCCTGACTGTAAACAATTCTTACCATAAGAGCATTGGAGCGAAGTGACTCGCAGCCTTGTGACATAGTCATACATTGAACCCAACATACAAGTGTCTAGCTTGTTTAAAATGTATATAATGTATATATTACAGCTTTTAATAGTGACATTAAGAACTTTTTGTTGGAAGTCTTTGATTGTGGTTGTATTTGTTATATCAAGATTAGAATGCATGACTTTTATAAAAAATGTATGTCAAGTGCAATGCACACAGAAAACCAGTAGGTAGAGACATTCTCCTCGTGTCGGATCAATCTCACGTTGTCCTCACAGATAATCGGTTAACTCGACCACATGGACATGTCGTTAACCTATTTTGGGGAGATAATAATTTGCAAGTGTGTGTGTGTGTGTGTGTGTGTGTGTGTGTGTGTGTGTGTGTGTGTGTGTGTGTGTGTGTGTGTGTGTGTGTGTGTGTGTGTGTGTGTGTGTGTGTGTGTGTGTGTGTGTGTGTGTGTGTGTGTGTGTGTGTGTGTGTGTCACCGTCATCTTTGGCCTAAAGGTAATGTTATGATTTGGTTGTCCTCCAGCTAACAGGCTGGTTTACCCTAGCCCAAGTCTAATCCATTTACACGCTAACACACACACATAGGCTCTAGAAAAACTATTTACAGACAGGGTTTATCATAATAAGCTCCAAATCTAAAATAAACAACACAATCATTCCTGCATTCACCAACTTTCTGTGTTCGTGTAATATATATATATATATATATATATATATATATATATATATATATATATATATATATACATACACACACACGCAAAGTGAGTCAGATCACTTGAACTTAAAAGGAGCCAATTAGATCGCTAAAAACAATAGCTAAAATGAGCCAATAAGACTGCAATGCGATGCAAAACGACGCACAGCAACGCACAGCGACCGACAGCGACGCAAAGCTGTTTTACAAAAACAGACAATCAGATTGCTTGAGCCTTAAAACAAAAAGAGCCAATAAGATCGCTCAAAACAATAAATAAAATGTGCCAATCAGATTGCAAAGGGACGCCAAGCGTCGGTCTCCGTGGGAACTTAATTAGATGTCATGGGAATTGCAATGTCAGGTAGGCGTATTACTTCCGACAACAACATTGTCAAGTTAGTTAATCTGAGAAAGTTTCTCGTTATCACTCTCGTTAGAGCAGGATTCATTTCCTATGAAACCTAATGCAAGTTTGATTGATTATTGATCATTTTCCCTCTCTCAGTTGTGCAGTGGAATAACCCTCCGGAGACCAGGGTTCAGGGCCTGCAGATTAACTTTAATGGAAGCCTCTCATTCCTATACTCTGTGAATTGTTAAATCAAGTAGTCAAGTCAGCACTTTGATCAGCAGATCATATCACTTAACCACTTACACACTAAAAAACAAGATTTCTTTCAATTTGGAGAAAAACTTCTTTAACATTCTTCGGCGACGCTTTTGGTAATTGTTCACACACGTTGTTTTTTTGCCACCAAGAGCCAGTTGGTAAGATTCATAATGCTGCAAATGAAAGGTCTTTCGGCATTGGACCATAGTCGCAATCACCATTGTGTTACCTAATTTTGCAATAGATAGAGATAGATGCAAAACTTACATGACAATCTTCGAGAACGCGGCTTTATGTTCACAAAACAACCAACACTAGCGGGACTTGAACCTGCGTCTCTATGGCTTTCAGCTTTCCAACAGCTATCCACACCATCGCACCAGGACAGCATGAATGAACTATTCCAAAGTTATGTTTGACATTCAATTCACATGACTTAAATGTAAAGAACAGTACTCAATTAAAATGCAACCATTCACCTAATAAATGTCCAACAATAAGAAAACAATTTAACTACATTAACATGATATCCACTAAATTGATTCATACATATATCTCACTATACCTGTTTTTCATATCTGCCTTTATAAAACATATTGGGAATAACTTTAACATCTAATTATCAATTAATACTACAGTAAGAACACTTAACATCACCACAGAGCTACATAGGGACATGTTTATCAAGAATATCGGGGAGTTTTGAGAAAACAATTTGATTTAATCTTTTAATGTTATTATTTTTCTTAATTATCTTCCTAATATACTTTGTGTTTTGCGGAGTTACTTTAATATCTAATTATTAAAAAATGCTACAGTAAAAACATCTGACAATCACCACAGAGGTACATGTTGCACAATAACATGGTGGAGCTGTATAAAACAATTTGGTTCGTTTCTCCCCCCTTAGTTTTGGCCTGTTTTAACTGCTCTTACATTAACACAAGAAACATTGATCATCACCAAATTTTAATTAACTCCCTTTTAATCTTTAAACAATGTCTCAGACTACTGGTTTACATGAATAACTGCAGTGAATAAAATAATAGAGACAGAAATTGTGTGTGCGTGTGGTGGTGGTGGTGGATTTGTGGTTGTGTAGCTTAATATCTGATGGATGAACACAATCAAGGGTCACCCATTAATTTCCTATGTCGGTCATTTCTGACCGGGAACACCACCAGGAGTTACAAAGTTTACTAAACCTCTCAAAATTCAATGAAAGTGATGATCAGCAATTGTTTATATATATATATGATTGATAGAAGTAGGAAATCGGTCAGATTTGACCCGAACACGACAGAATGGTTAACATCTGTAAATAAATGCTCTTTTATTATATTTCTGTTATGATGCAATGAAGATGCGCAATACATTTTTTAAGTTGCGATGGCGTGACCGAGCTTCTCCGACGTGCAGATGGCGTGAACGCAGTTTCCGTTCGGGTGTCGAGTTGCACCTTCCCCTCCGCTAATGAGGCGTAACTCCGTTTGATTAGCTTGGTGTTATACAGCCCAAGTAAGCATAAAGTGTCACAGGTAAAATAAATGTTTTCGGTGGTTAGAGGTTCAATAAGGTCAAAACATTAAAAGTATCGTTCAGCCAGATGTTGGCTCAAAAACTACGAGTGATTCCTACCTGGATCCCCTTTTCAATCGCTACCTCGTCTGCGCAAACGGAAGATTAGACCCTGTCACTCTTGACCTCAAGTTACAGGAGCAGGAGTAAAGACAAAATAGTCTCCAAAAATAGTCGAAGCTCTGATTGAAACTTCACTATAGGGGGAGGTGATCCCGGCATTTAAACCCTGACCCCGCACACTGATTTAAATCCCATCCAATCCAATCTCATTTAATTACCCATTAAGCGAACCTTCAACCGCCTGTGCTGCGTAATTGTCATACGGTTTAGCTACTGAGCTCATCCTCAGCCTGCTGCTTTAACAACGCTGTCGCCTGGACGTTGAAGCGATAGTCCGGTCGTTATTTCCTCCGTTGGAGGACTGTACTCGCCATTAGAGGAGTCAGAGCCGTCACTGTAATGGGTCTGGGCTCGCGTTGTTCTACTCTAGAGCCACTGGAAGCGTTGGAATCCAGCCGCCGATCAATAGTGAGGATGGCTGGCTGGGAGGGTTGGATGGTAGCGATGCCGCATGTAGACCAGAGGGATGGAAATGAATGTACGAGTTGGGTTCAGCCTCGGTTCAGTTTGATGGTACCTCTCTTGCATATTAATCACAGATCACAGCGATGGACTTTCTTTGCACCTCCTTCAAAGACGAGCGATTTTGGAGGGTCCATGACATGTGGCACTTTATCTTGAGGTTTATATTCCAGATACCTTTTCTGTTGTCAGGCTAAATGGTGGAAGCACCTCGAATGACAGAAGGGAGAAATGTCTGGTTGATGCTTTATTTATCAGGGGATACAAATCAGAAGGTTTGAGAGCGCCGCGGCGGAGGCCACTTAAACGCTGGTGCGTGCGACGCGGAAGTAAAAATTCCGCGGCGGTTAACATCGGAAGCGGCGCGTGATCGCCGTAAGCGATTTGGCTCGTCAGATCACTAAGTGATGAACGATACCGCCTTAACCCCTTGTTCCCCACACATAACTCATGTTGTATGTAAGGTACCCATCTGTGATAATGGAAGCAATCGGTCACGAAAAAAAAAAAACGGTCACGCTATTGTCTCACCCCAACTGCGTGTCTCATCTCCCCCACCTGTTTCATCCCATACTACCTGTTTCTCCTCCCCTATCTGTTTTACCTCCCCTGCCTGTCTCAACCCCCCCCCCCCCCCCCCGCCTGTCTCACCGCCCCCTCCTGCCTCTCCTCCCCTCCTTGTTCACCTCCCCATCATCGACATTACAATTCATGAGAATGGAACGATGAGATGCTTTTTACAATTTGTATCATGTGATTTACCACGTTAATACAACTAACAACACGAAGTCAGTGGGTCCACACCTGGACCCACAAACTTCATAATAGTAGGAGAATTTAAAATACTTGAGTCCAGAAATGCATATATAAAGAAGTATTTTTAATAGATGCAAAAACACGTAGAAACACTGCAATATGTACACTGTATTTACCATCTAGTCTCGTTATCAGCATTTATCAAAAAGCAAGCAAAGCCTTCAAAACCTTTTTTTTTTTTAAATACGAACTTCTGCCTCCGACAATAAATATTAATCATTTTGACATTAATTGAAAAGCAACACGTTTCAAAGGTAATAAGCGACCTGTCTGCGAAGGCTGGACTTTTTATCGAAACTCTCGCGATAGTGCAACTAAGAAACTACAATAGTAGCTTCACAGAACGGAGTTGATTTTTATGCATGCATGCATTCAGTATATTTGTGCAAAGTTCAACCATTTTGATTTTTTTTGTCTGACATTGTTTGCATAATTATGGGTACGGTTTTGATGTAATCATTCTGAATTAGAAACTAGTAAGTTAGAGAAAGAGAATCTTATTTTTTGCTTTTTAAAGACAATTTTGTGAAGGCAATGTGTTGCCTTGCATTAATGATGTTCTAATAAGAAGATCCCCTTCCCTCCACTGCAAAAATAACCAGAAACAAGACTAAGGTATTCCAATCTGTGTTGACGAACATACAGGGTTTCATTTTGTAAACTATTTCGGAAGGTTGGACGTCAGCAACCTGCAGTTTACTGTGATGGGCATGACGCAGTGGCGTTTTGCATGACCAACAAACAGAGACATTGTATTCCACAGAGCTCTTTGGCCTCTTTGGAAACAAGGTCAGATGCGCTGCAGGCCCTGACCTATCAAACAAAGGTGATACACATATGCTTATTACCACGACAACTCTATACCTTCATATTAACCGACAATAACGTTTGATTCTTAACACTAAAATCCCCCAAACCTCAAAAAAGCCAGGTGTGAACAACACAAAGCACAAAAACCAAACAGGTGTCAAGAGGACTTGTCACCATATCCAAAAAACAAAAACAAAACAAAATGTATGCATCACTGTTTTTGATTGTCACAATGCTAGTCCCTGAAAACTTTGTCCAATGATAGATGATATCTCTCGGTGTAGTAGCCTGGATGTCTTCATGACTTAAAAAGGTAGTTTTTGTGTACTGCTGGTGCATGTGCATGATAACCCATGATAAATTGATTTACATTACTGTACATGTGTTTAGGTTCTTTCAGGGAAGGACCACGAGAATGTCCACATGTGTCACAGCAAAGGTACTCATTTCCACTATGAAGGTAATAATGTTGCAGAAGTATTTTACTTGCGGATCAAATTTGTGTACCCTTGTCGAATCTAATGTGCAAGTTGAATTAAAAACTCTTATTATGAAACATTCTCTTGCATAAAAAATGGACAGTACTATGTTTTAATATTGCAAATTAAATTTGCAAAGTCAAGTCTCAAAATGTTGTCACTCTAATGACCAATTCGAGAGGCAATCAACAATTTTGACAGTGAAAGTTCCTCAAGAAAAAAAGGAATACGTAGTATTCTTGTATACAATCGTGTAATTGTATCCAATTCAAAAAGGGTGAATTTGTTACGCAAGTAACACAATGAAGCTCCTCACAATCCTATTCTACGAAAGAACAAACATCCCGTCTGCATGTACAATACTTCAGCAACACCATTCCCTTCACACACCTCCTGCTGCTCTTCACTGCATGTACACGTACGGATTGGTTTTGAGGTGGCCTGCGGTCATGGCGCAGGGCATAACGTTCCGGGTGGCACTCATCAAGGCCTGGCCCATGTCATGGCCGTTCTCCGACCACGGCGGGGAGTCCATGGGCTCCCGCTTGATGGAGTGGATGATGCCGTGACCCTTGAACTCGTATCCGTTGTGCTTGCCGTAGTCCTGCTGCATGAAGGCCTTCTGGGGCTCCATGGGAGCGCCCTGGTAGGCCTGGGCGTCGATGAGGTTCAGCGTCTGGCTGCTACAAAGGGGGTCCGGGTGCGGGCCCCGGTGGGGGCTGAACTGGCTGTTGTTGTTGTTGTGGTTGTTGTGGTTGTTGTGGTTGTTGTTGTTGTGCATGTGGCCGGGGTCTTTGTTGTACTTCTGCAGCCGCCCGGGCGCGTTGACGCCGCCGTTGATGGCGGCGTAGTTGTCGTAGTGACCGTGGTGGACGTACGGCGGGCTGATGGCAGCCTTCCCCCGCTGACACGGCGAGTACTGCTGGTCGTAGAAGTCCGCCTCAGATTTGAGCTGGACGCCGGTGTTGGGGTCGTACAGCGCGTTGCCATAGCAACGCTCCATGAGGCCCGGGTCGCGGCAGGCCCAGGGCCGGCCGTAGGGGTCCAGGCCGTTCTCCGAGTCCGAGTCGTGCTCCACCTTGATGGGCGGCATCTCCGCCATCAGGTGCGCGTTGTAGCACTCGCCGTAGCCGCCCTCGCTCTTCACCAGGTCCACGCAGTACGTGTCCGGCTCGGTTGGGCTCTGGAGGTTGCCATAGAGACGGGAGACAAACACCTCGCCGCCCCGGCCTCCGTTGCAGCTGGGGGGCTGGCGGTACGGCTTCCCGTAGTGGTTGGACTTGTTCATCCTGTTAGAGGGGAGGTAGCCACCTCCCTGCCCCGCCCTGATGGCTCCGGAGTTGGGCCGCTGAGGCCACCCACCGCCCAGGCCTGGGCTTAGGCCTTTGTGGGGAGCCATTGAGGTCTTACAGTAGTTGAGGGGCTCGTCCTGGTTGTAGAAGCCCTCCGGCCGGTACTTGATGTTGTCCTTGGAGAGGGGGGTCCAGGGGGTGTGCTGGCCCCGCTGGGCATCATTCGGCGTGGAGCAAGGGAGCAAGAGAGGGTCACAGGCCTCACCCATCCCTCCGTTCCCTGAATGTCTCCTGAAAGGCTCCCCTCGCTCGCTGCTAGAGAGGAGGAGTGCAATAGGATGGGGCAGGGAGAAACAAAGCAGATGGTTAGAAGACGCGGACAATGAGTTACCATCATGTCTTCCTAGCCTTAGAGTAGACTTACAGTATGTACATAAGTCAATTTATGAATTAGTCCAGATCGCCTGCTTCTCATTTTTGAATTTCCCCCATTACGGACAGAAATGAACTAACAAACGAATTAAGTATTTCAGCATAGTTCACTGGAATCTATGAGACTTTACAAAAGTGGCTCAACTCTCCCAGGACCTGTCGTCTCATACTTGAACATCCTGCCTAATCATATGGTATCTCATTAAAAAAACTGTCCGCCGATATAGAAGAGGCTAGCCTTGGGGTAGTGGACAAGGAATTTTTTTAATCATGTAGTTTAAACTGAAATCACAGATTTTATCTCATGGTTGAGTCTCATGGTTCTCAAACTAATGCAAGAGAACCATGAGGCTCAATCAATAACTTCATTATCTAAAAAACAATTCTAACTACCCCCAAATGATAGGCTCAATGTCTTAAAACGGGGAACTGTTCCTTTAAAAGATGAATGGCCTAAAAATCTTTTGCAACTGCAAGGAATTCCAACCAAGGTAAACCCATTTTTCAAAGAAAACCGTGTGTGCGTGTGTTTCCCGGCATAGCTGTAGGCGTGTTTGCTATTATGCAGTCCTTGGCATCCTTTCAGCCATCTCCCAGTCTATGGTTCTCCTGTCTCGCTTTTGATGCAGCAAAGGCCTGAGGACTGGGTGGGCCGTTCACCGTTGGGATCCCCGCATTACCAACCATAAAACCAGGACACTACTCATCGTACTGGTCTTT
>NC_136950.1:12260195-12267695 GCF_949987615.1 Pollachius pollachius | reverse complement strand
GAACAAATGAGAGAGATGTTTCAGTAACGTCTCATATCTGCCATATACTGATTTGAAGAAACAGAAGTAGATTCAATAAACACAAAAAATCTTTGTTGTGGTCGTCACTATGGGTATTGCTTTGAGGAAGCGGTAAGAAACGTCCATTCTCTTAAAAGAGGAACTCTAAAGAGCTGGAAGGTGCTTACTTCACCCTGATGGCAACTATTGCTGCTCATTCATTATACCACAGGTCATTCAATGTTTTGCAAGTTGAAATTTTGCAAATAGAAGCACAATTGTTTGTGATGCAAAACATCACTTTGTTCAGAGAGGTTTAAGGGGTTTTGGTTAACAAAAACACCCACATTCACACCAGCACAGACACACACACCAATGTTCCACACACACAGGCCGAACCAGCACAGGATGCTTTAGGGCTAAACACGATGTACATTTATGTGCTCTACATCTACTGTATGTGTTTAAGTCAATTGAGCGGTGCGAACGGGCGCCTGCTGCAGGAAAACAGGATGAGACACAACAGAGTCAATGACCAGGGAGAGAACAGAGAAGACAAGAGGAGATATCCCGGAAGAAAAACGTGGGAAAACGGGTGTAGTAATGCACGAGCGAGAGATCACCCCTGTGTGTGTGTGTGTGTGTTTGTGTGTGTGTGTGTGTGTGTGTGTGTGTGTGTGTGTGTGTGTGTGTGTGTGTGTGTGTGTGTGTGTGTGTGTGTGTGTGTGTGTGTGTGTGTGTGTGTGTGTGTGTGTGTGTGTGTGTGTGTGTGTGTGTGTGTGCGTGTGCACACGCATGTTCATGCACGCACACTGGTGCGATAGCGTGACAAGCAGGGTGTTACTTGACTTGCGTGACTGCTACTGCCAGAGTCTGTCATCTCTTGTTAAATAAGAGACTCTGCAGGTCTGCCCTGGTCTGTGTGTGTGTATGTGGGTGGGTGCGCGTGTGTTTGGTGAGGAGGGGGGGTGGGGGTTGAAGGGGGTAGGGTGGTGTTATGTCAGCACAGCATCCAAATTTATACCCATTCTCTCTGTCTCTCCCCCTCTCCTCTCTCTCTCTCTCTCTCTCTCTCTCTCTCTCTCTCTCTCTCTCTCTCTCTCTCTCTCCTCTCTCTCTCTCTCTCTCTCTCTCTCTCTCTCTCTCTCTCTCCCTCTCCCTCTCTCTCTCCCTAGCCAGACGATCCTGTGTTTGCCGGGCCCTCTACATGCTGGGGAGCGGATGGACACTGATACCCTGGTAGTCTGTGAGCTGAGTGCTGTAGGCAGCGGCAGTTGGATCTCCTGCAGGGTCAAGGGAATTCACCTTTTTCTACTATAGACACAATAGGCTCTCCTTTTTTTTGCAGAGGAATGAGAGGAATGGTTGACCCAGGGGAACAACACTGGGGAGCTCCTTTCATGCCACAACCAGCCAGAAAGCAGAGAGAAAACGATAAAATATATATATATATATATGTATATATATATATATATATATATATATATATATATATATATATATATTGTAAAGGCAGCAGGCACAGTTTGAGTCAGAGTTAAGTTAAAGATCAGTACTACATATCAAGAGTCGTAAGTAATAACGCAAAAACAAACACAGACACAGTGCGTGACAACAAAATTTGGTCTGCAGTGACTCAATCAAATCCCCCAAGCCAAAGAGTAAAAAGGAGAAAAGAAAAAAAGCCTCAACACCAAAAACAAGACGGAGGTGAGGAGAAGAAACACGCATATAACACATGCTTCGTATATTTCCACTAAACACTGGAATTCTATTATCCCCTCCGCCCTGTTATTCAGATCTTATTCTGCTGTGTTTCCCGGCCTTCTGATCGGCATTCCGATGTTCCCAGTTGCCTGGATTCTGGCGGGGGTTAGGTAATGGAAACATGCACCTGCTGCTGACCCACTCTGGCCCCAGATATCTCCCCCCTCCTCCCTCTCTCTCTCTCTCTCTCTCTCTCTCTCTCTCTCTCTCTCCCTGAATGCCTGGTAACGACGCCCACGGCTCCTATAACCGCTGGGGCGAGGGCAGGGACTCGAACCAGCGGCCCTTAAGAGGCCCTTTGCACGCAGGGCCTTAAAATACACTCTGGAACAAGTGCTAACGGACAGGGGGAGGTTGGCAGAGAGACAGACAGAGAGTAGGAGAGAGAGTCAGGGAGAGAGAGGTGAGAAACAGAAGGGGAGGAGTACAAAAAAGAGAGAGGGAGAGAGTGAATGGGAGGGGGAGAAAGAGGGGTGAGACATCCATGGAAAGAGAGAGAGAGAGAGAGAGGAGAAATAGAGAGGGGAGAGAGAGAGAGCCATGCTGATTTCCCTGTTCTTCAAAGGGGTCTGTGCTTTTGTTTTCCTGCGTTCAGGTTAAGCCGTGCTGGCACACACACACACACACACACACTCACAGACACACACAAACACACACACTTTTGGAGTCACCCGTATTTATACCAAACAACAACACATCTCTCTGCCATGGCTGCATGTAAACACACCCATGCTAAACATACACACACTAATAACAAAGCGCACATACCCACACTTAACCCTCGCATACACCTTTCTTACCTGACCCCCCCGTCCAGATAAACACACACGTCTGCACAATCGCCCTCTCCGGGGAGGCCATGACCATAACAAGCCATATGCAGTGTTCTGCAGAGAGGGAGGGGGGCGTGGGGGTGGGGAGCTAGTGGAGTCACGCAAAGGAAGGCGACAAATGGCCACGCTCAATCCAGCCCTTTGTTCGGGGGTCCCCCTGAGACCCCCCCACACATTAACACAAGCATCACCGAGCCACCTCCACGCTGCTCGCCGGTGGCTGTGGGTGTATGTGTGTGTGTTTGTAATAGAGAGAGAGAGAGAGAGAGAGAGAGAGAGAGAGAGAGAGAGAGAGAGAGAAAGAGTCTTTGAGCAATCATGTGTTTGTATGTTTTTTTTGATAGTGTTGGAGAGAGCAACCTTCTGTGTGTGTGTGTGTGTGTGTGTGTGTGTGTGTGTGTGTGTGTGTGTCTGTCTGTGTGCGTGTGTGTGCGTTGACAAACATCCTTTAAGCATGTTGAGTGTGCAAAAGTGACCCAACGCATGCAGTGGCTCCCTCCCATGCCAGCCTGCAGGGCCAGGTTTATTCCTCGCTCACCAGAGGCACCAGGCCTCACTCTCATGTCTCTTCAACGGAGGTGGTGACCACGGGGCGACCACTGACATACTATAGAGGCCCCTGTAACCATAGAAGTATACCTTGCCTGATATATAGGCAGCCCACTACATCCTTTGAAGTAAAACCAATGACGCATTGGGCTTACTGTGGCCACTGATCCGCCACCAGGCTTTCTAACACCAACACAGACACAAACTCTGATTGGCCGCCGACAACATCGCCGCCAATCAATCCTGCAAATCGCACCATATAGTGGCCTTCCAAAGCAGGCACCAGCACCGCATGCTGACACCATAGCAATGGGCTTTACTTACATCCAGTAGGAGGCCGCTCTCGGTGGTGGAGGGGCCCAGGGGAAGGGGTCCTTTGCTGGGCTCGGGGACGGAGGCGGCCGGGCTGATGCTGTTCTTCCTGGGCGGTTCCTCTGGATTCGCTAGAGGGAGAGAGAGTAGAAGAATATGAGTGGGATGCCCCTCAGACGATAACAATATAGTCATCAGTATCCGGGCAGACTTCATTTTTCACCATGACCGTTAATGTGACGTTACGTGTCAGACTTCCACCAAGAACACGACACCGGCAACTAATTACTCATGTATAGTGCATACATTGAATGTAAATAGTCGATTTTAATAACTCAAAATCGAAAAGATTTACTCATGAGTGTAGCAAAAAACATCTAAAAACAAGTTCACCTCGTTGGGACGTAGGAGGAGAAGGGAGAAAGACATGTGGCGGACACATTAGCGACGTCTGGCACACTCCTCGGACCTAAAGCCAGGTATTAGGGCTGCGCGGCGAGACCGGCTATAACTGCGGAAAACATGCTGGGATTTTCCAGACTTTACCGGATCGCCCTCACACGACATGCCGACCTCCCCCTCTCCCTCCGTAGAATTCCTTACGTTTGTTTAAGAGGACAAAATCATTCCATGTTTGCTGATAGGCCCCGGCGAGATGATGAGTCCCCTAATAACTGTAGACAAGTGAAGATGACAGACATGAACACGTTAAGGGTCTGCGACCCTCCAAAGTGTTTTTCCCAGTGTGACCTTTTCAAGACAAACCGTTCATGTCAGGCCTAAGTAGACAGCACACAACCAGGGTGGCATCGGGGTTAAGTAGACCCCCCCGCCCACACCCACCTCCCCCCTACCCTCCCTTTCTTAGCACCCCAACCCCTAAACTTGTGACATCACACGTCGTAGGCACCATATGGGCAGGCGGACAAAAGACACTAGCGTGTTCTGCGTGTCCACGACTGCATCAGGTCTATTGTGGCGCCGTGTCTTAACTAAACTTATCTACCCTCTGAACACTGAGACGTATAAATATATATAAACGGTACTAAGCTCGTGCTCAAGCAGCCGTTCCTCGCATGCTCCTTTCTTTCTGTTTCACGTTGTTGTTACGGTGGCTGCTTTGTGCCATACACACACAGACGCACACGCAGACACACACGCAGCCCCCCCAAAAAAGGAAAAGCACTCACGTGAAAACAAAGGACTACACCGTTCAAGAAAGTAGGAAGTAAGTAGTAAATAAGTAAATACACGACACATGGGCTGCGTGTTGTCTCCCCTGAGCTCCCCCTGATGCCAGTGTGTGTTTGCATACAATTAGCCTACATAAGTATGTGGCGTGCGGAGTCACTCGCCATCAAATGGCCTGGGAGCGCCTGTGACGTGTACATTGCATGTTGAAGGCATGTTTGCGTGCTCCTACCATGGAAATGCAGTGTGTCTGTGTGTGTGTGTGTGTGTGTGTCTCTGTGTGTTGGTGGGGTTATACATCCCCCCATCGTCAGATCAGCCTCTCTGTGATGTCACTCAGTGTGGCAGGCCCAGATTAGTCACGCACATGCATACACATGCATCAACGCACTAGAAAGATAGTGTGCATCTATCTGTCACCATCTATGTTTCACCTTACTATCATCTTTCTACCTTTGATTAGCTATGTCCATCACCATCTATATTTCTATCTTTCTGGCCATCATTTATCTACCTTTGATTACCTATCACCTTCTATATATCTATCTTTCTATGTATCATCTATCTGCAATGAATTATCTATATCTATCACCATATATATTTCTATCTATAATCAATCTAAATTGATTATCTCTATCCATGTTTCTATCTTTCTGTCTATCATTTATCAAACTGTGATTATCCAGTCGGTAACCCCATTCTCCAGTCCTGATTTATTCAGATTTTACCCTGCTTCACCATCTTTAATCATCCCTCGACCCCCCCCTTATCCTCCCCCCTCCCCTGCAGAACAAGAGGGTGACAGATTCCGCGTCTGGCGACAGAACCCCTCCCTTCAACTTAGCGCTGGGCTGGTGACACGCGAGGCCTGTCTGGCCAGAACTCTGCTCCCCAAACAACAGCTGCTGGCTCATTCTTCCTAGCAAATTAACCGCAGGGCCGTAGCTTACACCTCACCTAAAAATACATGCACACACACAAACCCAGACAAACATGGGGGGGTAAGCCTTTCAGGTTTGCACTTTCAAAATAAATCTAAAGCCTGGTTCTGCCGGGGGAAGAATGGGTCAGTGTTGACAGACCCGAGACAGTGCTCCACGAGTACACGTATTCCCCACCATAGGACGAAGAAAACCAATCCAAAACAAGCTCCCCACAGGCTTAGGGCTCAGTTATAGTTCCATGTCGACGCAACGCAATGACCACGAAGACACTTCGCCTTGACGCAAGGTTCCAATTTTTGGGAGGCGCATGTCAGGCCCTTGCGGGAGACGCAAGGAGATCCCGCTAGGACGTAATGGGTCCGTAAACTCCCTTGCGTTGCATTGACGTGGAACCATTACTAAGCCTTTACTGTAAGGCAGGACCTGCAGTCTCTCCCTCGCTCTCTCCCTCTCATACACACACACACACAAATACAGTCTCCTCAATCACCAGAACTAACGGGCGCGGGGTGGAAACCATGGTGGAGGGTAAAGGGATCTCACGGACTCCCTGGACGTCCTTCTGTCAGCGCCCGCCCTGTTTTCCTTTTCCCACTTACTTACGGCGGGTGCTTGGAGAGGATGCGGCCCTCGGGAAAGACAAACAGATGGGAGGATTGATCGTCTGGACGGGGCGCTTTTTCTGCCAACAGGATGGCTTTCTTCAGTCGCTGGCCCTGACGCACGTCTCACAGATTTGTTTTGCTTGACCGGCCCTCAATTACATTTTTTTCCTCTCTCATAACCACACACTTTATAGAATGAAAACAAAGTAGGTAATGGCAAGGTGCTAATGTGCGAGTGTGGCAAGGCCAGGATACGGCGATACGGCAAGGCCAGGATACAGGAAAATGAAATAATAACATTTGAATTGTGACAAGTACCGGGATGCCGTAGTCGACTCACCCAAAACGAGCTGGGGTTTCAAGAGAAAGATTTTTTATTTTGTTCTTGTCATTCCTCTGCCAAAGAGTTAGCAAAGTAGCAGACCACCAGAGCTAAGAGAAAAGGGGCCAACTTATCCGGCGCAAGGAGATGTCGAAGTCTTTCACCTGGTAGACAAAGGGTAAAAGTTCAGCTCAAACCGCAAACACGCATGGAGGGTGGCTGGTACCAGTTGTTCGTCATAACCACCTCTGTATGCTCACATGTGACATAAAAAGAGGCACTGCTACCTGCAACCACCCACCCACCTGACCACATACACACCCAGACACACACGCACTCTAACACAGACAAACAGTTCTTTTGTTTTGCATAAAACTTCTCTAAAGGTTTATAGGGGGCTGTTGGAGCGTCTGAATCAAAATGGCCTTCCCCGCCTCTGGCTTCTAATTAATAAGCAGTCATAGCCATTACAAAGTTTGAGTTTATGTCAGTGTGTGACGTCATCTACCATTAAGATATGGATCACAAGGATTCCTACAGGTAGACAGCAGACACAGAGGTACGATGGATAGGTTTAACCATCTTTTTCCCTAAGGTAACAAAAAAAACCTTCAGAGAATGAAGGGCTTTTATGTTCATCATCTAAGGTGTTAGCAGTTTGGGATGGGTCAGATTCCTGCCTCGCAAGGACCCACAGCTCCCACAACTGTTCTGTATTCTGCGCCTTAATACGCACCCGCACATGCAAACACACACTCACACGCACAGTGTTTTACTGGTGTTGTACTGTGAAGTTTTCAAGGGGTGTCTGTTGATACTGTACTTCAATCAGCCACTGACTTGTTGCACCCTTGGCATCTGTCTTATGTTAGGGTGCACACAGGATTGATCGACTGTGTTGTTCCAACACACACACAAACTGTGCAAAAGCACACACATTCATTGAATTCATTAGACATCATAATACTCTGCACAGT